>NW_026941966.1:300000-600000 GCF_024139115.2 Armigeres subalbatus
GAAAAAAGAGTACGAAGAACAAGTTATTAGTGAAGCGCACGAAAAAATGGAACAGAACGAGGCTTCCGAGCCTCTTAAAGGCGAATTTCGAGCCACTTAAAAGGAGTCTTCCTTTGCATATTAAAAGAAGAATACCTAACCTCTTGAAAGGAGGCTTCCGAGCCTCACGAAAGGAGTCTTCCGAGCCTCTTTAAAGGAGGCTTCTGAGCCTCTTGAAAGAAGGCGTCCGAGCCTCATGAAAGGATCTTGTAAGGAAGCTTCTGACCTTTTGAAAGCAGGCTTTTGAGCCTCTATAAAAGAAGGCTTTTGAGCTTCTTGAAAGGAGGCTTCCGAGCCTCTTGAAAGAAGGATTTCGAGCCTCTTGAAAGGAGCCTTCCGAGCCTCTTGGTAGGAGGCTTTTGAGCCCCTTGAAAGGAGGCTTCTGAGCCATGAAGGAGGTTTTTGAGCCACTTAAAAGGAATCTTTCTTTGCATCTTAAAAGGAGGCTTCCAAGCCTCTTAAATGAAGAATTCCAAGCCTTTTGAATGGAGGCTTCCGAACCACTTGAAAGTAGACTTCCGAGGCTCTTAAAAGGAGCCTTCCGAGCCTCTTAAAAGGAGGCTTCCGAACCTCTTGAAGGGGGGGTTCCGAGCCTCTTAAAAAAGCCTTCCGAGCCTCTTGAAAATAGGCTTCCGGGCCTCTTGAAAGGATCGTGAAAGGATGCTTCCGAGCCTCTTGAAAGGAGGCTTCCGAGTCTCTTAAAATGAGGTTTACGAGCCTCTTGTAAGGAGGCAACCTATCCACTTGAAAGGAAGCAACCTATCCACTTGAAAGGAGGCTTCTGAAGTGCCCAGGAGGCTTCCGAGCCTCTTGAAAGGAGGCCTTCGAGCTGCTTGGAAGAAGGCTTCCGAGATGCTTAGAAGGGTGCTTCTAATCCTCTTGCAACGTAGCAACCGAGCACTAGTGAAAATAAATTATTTTGTTCATTCGACGTTTTGCACGTTAGATCGTTTGTTCCGCAGCTTTTCATGCATTGTGCTGGTTGTGGAAGGCAAAATCCAATTAGAATTTATTGATCGGATTGCATATTATGTACAATATAATTTTTTGAAATAAAAATACACAATTATCAAAACTGTAACAATGAGTTTTGATTGGAATACGTCCGCCATTACGCATTTTTGTATGAGGTACCCCCTAGGGTCAGCGAAGGTACCCCCAAGGGTACATGTACCCCAGGTTGAGAACCGCTGCCTTAGACAAATCCTTGATAAATTCCGGGAGCACAACTTGCATAATCTGTTTATTAATTTCAAAGCGGTGTACGATTCAGTGAAACGGAATGAGTTATGGCAAATTATGCTTGAACATGGTTTTCCGGCGAAACTGATACGGCTGATTCGTATAACGTTGGACTGATCACAATCAACTGTAAGGGTTGCGGGTGAAATATTAACATCATTTGTTTCCTTAGATGGATTAAAGCAGGGTGATGCACTCTCAAATCTACTGTTCAATATAGCGCTCGAGGGAACGATAAGGAGAGCTGGTGTGCAAAGAAGTTGTACCATTATCACAATATCACATATGCACCTGGGATTTGCGGACGATATCGATATTATCGGGATCGATCGACGAGCCGTGGAAGAGGCTTTCGTGCCTTTTAAGAAGGAGACAGCGAGGTCTGGACTCATGATCAATACCAGCAAAACGAAGTACATGGTCGCTGGCAATCAACGTGGGTTTATTAGTGATGGTGGTAGCGAAATGGTGCTGTATGGTGAAACATTTGAAGTGGTAGAAGAACTTGTGTATCTTGGAAAATTAGTGACGTGCGATAATGATGCTACCCGCTAGGTGAAAAGGCGTATTGCAGCTGCAAATTAGGCTTATTACGGATTTTTTAACCAGCTTAAGTCCCGTAGTCTGCAAACGAAGACAAAATTCGCGCTGTATACTACTCTGATTCTTACGGTGGCTTTATACGGCCATGGAACATGGACGTTAAAGGAGGCTGATCGGAGAGCTTTCGGAGTGTTTGAGCATAAGGTGCTGCGGACAATACTCGGCGGTAAACAGGAGAACGGTATCTGGCGGCGTCGCATGAACCACGAATTGTCCCAGGTGTATAAAGGGCTGGATATTATTAAGCTTATACAACACGGCAGACTACGGTGGGCTGGACACGTTGTTCGTATGTCGGAAGAACGTCAAGCGAAGATAACATTTAGTAGAGAACCCTAAAGAGGCCGCAGGCTTCGTGGAAGGCCGCGTACACGATAGCTTTTTGCAGTTGAAGAGGACCTGGGGCGCTCAATGTTCAGGGCGACTGGAAGCAATTGGCCCAGGATCGAGTCCAGTGGAGAAGGGTACTCCTTTCGGCGTAGGTTCATCGAAGAGCTGTAGCCCATCAAGTATCAAGTGAGTACTAACAGAATTCCTATTATATATTCCAAAGATATTTCTAAATAAATTTTCGAAGAAACTCCTGAAGAAATGTCCAAAGGCATTCCTAAAGAAACATCGGAAGCACTAAAAGAATTTCCGCAGGCATTCCTAAAAAAGTTAACGTTGGTATTCCTGAAGGAACTTAAGAAGGATTTTCCAAAAGAATTTCTAAAGAAATTCCCAAAAGAATTCGTAAAAAAAATCCGAATGTCTCATGAATTTCTTTATGAATTCCTTTGTAAATTGCTTTAAGATTTCCTTCAGAAATATGAATTAGGAACTCCTTCATTTGTTTTTAAAGAATCAAAAATTATTGAAGGATACTTTCAATCAAATCCTTCCAGCAATTCTTCAGAAAATCCCTTCCGAAACTCTAGTAAGAAATTCTGGGAATTACTTTGAAACTTCACTTATGAATCTCTTAAGATTTTTTTTTTAGAAATCCTTCGGAAATTATTTAAAAGAGCTCCTTTGAAAATTTCATCTGGAATTATTATTTATTTATTCAGACTAAGGCCGAAGTGGCCTGTGCGGTATATAAGAGTCTTCTCCATTCGGCTCGGTCCATGGCTACACGTCGCCAACCGCGCAGTCTACGGAGGGTCCGCAAGTCATCTTCCACCTGATCTATCCACCTTGCCCGCTGCGCACCTCGCCTTCTTGTGCCCGTCGGATCGTTGTCGAGAACCATTTTCACCGGGTTACTGTCCGACATTCTGGATACGTGCCCGGCCCACCGCAGTCGTCCGATTTCCGCGGTGTGAACGATGGATGGTTCTCCCAACAGCTGATGCAACTCGTGGTTCATTCGCCTCCTCCACGTACCGTCCGCCATCTGCACCCCACCATAGATGGTACGCAGCACTTTCCTTTCGAAAACTCCAAGTGCGCGTTGGTCGTCCACGAGCATCGTCCAGGTCTCGTGTCCGTAGAGGACTACCGGTCTAATGAGCGTTTTGTAGATTGTCAGTTTGGTACGGCGGCGAACTCTATTCGATCGGAGCGTCTTGCGGAGTCCAAAGTGCGTACGATTTCCAGCAACTATGCGTCTCCGAATTTCTCTACTGGTATCATTTTCGGCAGTCACCAGTGAGCCCAAGTACACAAATTCTTCTACCACCTCGATTTCGTCACCACCGATGGGGTGGGTGGCTCACATTGTCCTCTCTTGAACCTCTTTCTATCATGTACTTCGTCCTCGACGTGTTGATGACTAGTCCGATCCGCTTAGCTTCCCTCTTCAGTCTGTTGTAGGCTTCCTCCATCTTCTCAAAGTTACGTGCCATAATGTCTAAGCGTCGGCGAAGCCAAATAGCTGAACGGACTTATTGAAAATTGTACCACTCGTGTTAATCCCTGCTCTTCGTATTACCCCTTCCAAAGCGATGTTGAATAGCAGACACGAAAGACCATCACCTTGCCGTAACCCTCTGCGGGTTTCGAAGGGACTCGAGAATGCCCCTGAAACTCGAACTACGCACATCACCCGATCCATCGTCGCTTTGATCAACCGTGTCAGATTATCCGGAAAACCGTGTTCGTGCATTAGCTGCCATAGCTGGTCCCGATCGATTGTATCATATGCGGCTTTGAAGTCGATAAATAGATGATGTTTGGGCACGTTGTATTCGCGGCATTTCTGCAGTACTTGGCGAATGGCGAACACCTGGTCCGTGGTGGAGCGTTCGCCCATAAAACCCGCCTGGTACTGCCCCACGAACTCCCTTGCAGTTGGTGCTAGTCGACGGCATAAGATTTGGGAGAGTACCTTGTAGGCGGCGTTCAGCAATGTGATTGCGCGGTAGTTGCTACAATCCAGCTTATCGCCCTTTTTGTAGATGGGACACACCCCAAGCAACACCTCTTGTTTTTCAGTGAGTAACAACAACTGTGGTGTGACTTACTAAAGGTCTGACTTATGCACAACGCGTCGTATTTGGAACTCCTTTGTGACACAAAAAGCGCAAGAGGTGGAGCCTATTTGCAACATCTTGCGGCTACAATGAAAATGAAAACACAAAAACCAACCGAGAATCGAACCATGGACCTTGAGTTTTGCATCCTTCTAATATAACCATCACACCAACAATTCCATTTGGAGATTCTGCTACAAGTGCACTACATAAACAACAAAGTCATTTGTAACTTCATTGTACCTTATACGGAACATGCAGGGGACTGTCAAAAATAAAATACTGCTCAGCTGAGCTCAAAGTGTTTTGCAACATATCAGAAACATTGTTGTAACAGCAATGAACCGAAGTGTTATTAATTCTGCAACTTATCTATTCTGTTTCTGATATGAAACACATCGAATTTTAAACCACGCAAGAAGTCAGATAGGTAGAACATTGCGACGCCACTTAAACGGAAATGAAACATTGTGTTTTTCTGAAACTGGGAAGTGGCTTTAATGTGACTCGATGTATTGCCAGTGTCTCCAATGCAATTTATTAGGAACAAACACCTATTTGAAAGATGTTGCGCGTGCTGCTTGGGACGACACCTTCCATCCAATCCTGCGGCAAAATTTCCTCCTCCCAAATCTTGGTAATGACCCAGTGCAGCGCTCTAGCCAGTGCCTCACCACCGTGTTTAAATAGCTCTCCTGGTAGTTGATCAACCCCAGGGGCTTTGTTGTTCTTCAGCCGGCCAATATCCTCCTGGATTTCTTGGAGATTCGGAGCCGGTAAGATTATGTCCTGCACGCGTTCTCCCAGGTCCATCACCATACCGCCATCTTCGTCTGCCACATCGCCATTCAGGTGTTCTTCGTAGTGCTGCCGCCACCTTTGGATCACCTCACGCTCGTTCGTAAGAAGGTTCCCGTTTATGTCCTTACACATATCAGGCTGTGGCACGTGGCCCTTACGTGAACGGTTTAACTTCTCATAGAACTTTCGTGTGTTATTAGCGCGGTACAGTTGCTCCGTCTCTTCACGGTCTCGATCTTCCTGCTGGCGCTTTTTCCTCCGGAAAATCGAGTTTTGTCTGTTCCGCGCCTGTTTATATCGTGCCTCGATCGCCCTCGTGCGGTGTTGCAGCAATCTCGCCCATGCTGGATTCTTCTCTTCCACTAACTGCTCACATTCGCCGTCATACCAGTCGTTTCTCTGATCCGGGGGCATCGTGTCAAGTGCAGCGGTTGCGGTGCTACCAATGGCGGATCGAATATCTCTCCAGCCATCTTCAAGAGACGCTGCGCCTAGCTGCTCTTCCGTTGGGAGTGCCACTTCCAGCTGCTCCGCGTAGTCTTGGGCTAGTCTACCGTCTTGTAGCCGCCCAATGTTAAGCCGCGGCGTCCGATTCGACGCGTGTTGTACACCGTCGAGAGTTTTGAGCGCAGGCATACTGCAACGAGGTAGTGGTCGGATTCAATATTCGCAATGCGGTAAGTGCGGACGTTCGTGATGTCGGAGAAGAATAAACCGTCGATTAGAACGTGGTCGATTTGGTTTTCCGTTTCTTGGTTAGGTGATCTCCATGTGGCCTTGTGGATATTTTTGCGGGGAAGAAAGTGCTTCGGACTACCATTCCGCGGGAGGCTGCGAAGTTTATGCATCGTTGGCCGTTGTCATTCGATACGGTGTGCAGACTATCCGGTCCGATGACCGGTCTATACATTTCCTCCCTTCCTACCTGTGCGTTCATGTCACCGATGACGATTTTGACGTCCCGCAGTGGGCATCCATCGTATGTCTGCTCCAGCTGTGCGTAGAACGCTTCTTTCTCGTCGTCAGGTCTCCCTTCGTGTGGGCAGTGCACGTTGATGATGCTATAGTTGAAGAAACTGCCTTTAATCCTCAGCTTGCACATCCTTGCGTTGATTGGCTGCCACCCAATCACGCGTTGGCGCATCTTACCCAGCACTATGAAGCCGGTTCCCAGCTCGTTGGTGGTGCCACAGCTTTGGTAGAAGGTAGCCGCTCGATGCCCGCTTTTCCACACTTTCTGTCCTGTCCAGCAAATCTCCTGCAGCGCCACGACGTCGAAGTTGCGGGGATGTAATTCATCGTAGATCATCCTATCGCAACCTGCGAAACCTAGCGACTTGCAATTCCATGTTCCAAGCTTCCAATCGTGATCCTGTATTCGTCGCCTAGGTCTTTGCCGATTATATCGAGTCGCATTATCTCTTATATTGTTCGCAATGATTGGTTTTTTAGGCGGCTTATTGGGCCTGCGCAAACCTCCTGCCTCGTCGGAGGGCCATCGTGTCAGGGCTGTTTAGCGTCCCACCTAACACCAGGACTTGGGCTTGTGCGCTTTGAGCGGCACACGGTCGCTTTGGTGGGGCCTACTTGCGGATACATGCAGCTTTTTATAGAGGTTTAACAGGGCCCACTGTCAAACCCCACCACATCCTAGGCAAGCCCCACAACTCGCAGATGGCCTGGGGAGGGATCGTCAAGCCCTTGGACATGGTCCCTGCTTTCTTTGATATTTCCGTTAGAAACCTATCCGAAAATTCTTTTAGGATTTCCTAATTCATTTTTCAATAAATTTACGGAAAAAAAGTTTTAAAAAAATAAATCTTCCAGCAGAATTTTCATATCGTTTTGCTACAAGGAAAAGGAAGTTCCGAAGGAATTTCTGGATGAATTTATTAAGGCTTTTCCAGATGATTTTCCGAAGGAACCCCATCAGGAATGACAAAACAATAAAGGTGTTATATTCTAAATTATCTTTCGAGGGAATTCTTGAAGTGGAAAGATTTTCTAAAGGATTTTCAGAAGAAATTCCAGAAGATAATTCAGAATTAATTATCGAAAAAAATTCCAAAGTCTGAAAGATTTTCGGTAGGGTATTTCCGGTATTTCCGAAGGAATTCTTACCGGAAATATTGATTTGAATTTCTAAAGAAATTCCTAGAACAATTCTTTCAAAAATAACTCCAAGAAATCCTTCGGAAGTTTTTCAAATACTATAAACTCGCCTTATGACAAGTGAAGACGTTTTACTAAAAGCTCAAAATAATCTTATCAAATATGATTTAATTTCAGTGAAATGTTCGTTTTGGTAGGCCACGTGCCCTATCCTGCCCCAGCTTAACTACGACAGTGGTCTAGACTGACAATAGTGACTATCGAAACCGACCGAATTTGTTTTAAGTTGACATTTCGCTTGTCATAAGACGAGTGAGTATTATCCCACACAATTCCACCACTTGATGATGGTCAAGTGGGTGAATTAAATTTGATAATACTAACTCGTCTTACGACAAGGAAACCAATATCACTAAGTAGCGCAAAATTATTTTCTTCATCTGTAGGGGAAGAGACCCCAAAACGCCCCCCCCGATGCAAAACGACTTTTGTGGTTTCCCTCATATTTACCGTCATTAAGATGTCCGTAACAAAACTAGATCTAAAATTATGTAGGATAGGCGAAGAAAGTTTCAAAATAGTGCATGGGAAGGTCGGAAAAACCGAAAATTTCCACATTTTGAAGAAACGTCTAACATTTTGGCGAGGCAAAACGCCCTAGTGGCAATAACCAACAAAGTACTTGCGTCTCCACGGACTATCCATAGTAGAATGCTGATTCGCCGACGCGTGGTACTTTGTTCCCTAGGAGCTACCAGCAAAAAGGCGTTTTGCCTAATGAGTTTTCCGGCAACAGAATATCACCACTTTTTTGAAATGTGAATATTATCAATATGATTGAGATTTTTGACAATTTGTGAATGGCATCAACTAGCTATCTTGTTCAACTGATGCATAATGTAAAAATACCAATGAATAGCGTTACAAATAAGACAATAGAGCAGTGTTTGCTTAGCTAGGGCATATTGCCACCCCTTCCCCTACATTTGCCATACACACCCCTATGCACTATTGTGGGCCCTCCTTAGCCGAGCGGTAAGACGCGCGGCTACAAAGCAAGACCATGCTGAGGGTGGCTGGGTTCGATTCCCGGTGTCGGTCTAGGCAATTTTCGGATTGGAAAATGTTTCGACTTCTCTGGGCATAAAAGTATCATCGTGTTAGCCTCATGATATACGAATGCAAAAATGGTAACCTGGCTTAGAAATCTCGCAGTTAATAACTGTGGAAGTGCTTAATAAACACTAAGCTGCGAGGCGGCTCTGTCGTAGTGTGGGGATGTAATGCCAAGAAGAAGAAGCCGAAGAAGAACCCCTATGCACTAAACTGTCCACGTAGTGTGTGGACAGTCCCAAGGCTAAATTGGCCAATTAATTCAGAACATGTTTACCGTAATTCTGAAAAATCAAGTTTCGTTCGCTTATTTTCAAACAATAATGGCTGGAATTATTTCAAAGTTGAAGCCTGGCCAACAACCCCGGATTAACTGTGGCTCTTGCTTCCAGCCGTGGAAGAACGCACGTATCGTATGTTTGGTAATGAATAATCCTGCTATTTTAGCTGTAATGAGGCAATGTTCTCGCAATAAATTGACCAATGACATCTTCAACAACTCCCGTGGCGCTAGAACGATTTAACACGACTTCATAAATATCAACTAGACACAAGCGGTTTCTGTGGGTATAATTGCGTAATAATTCAAAAGAACCTGTTCACTATCAGGTTTGTATCATCAGTACGATATCCTCATGCCTTCGGGTAACGAATTCAAGAAGCGTGCTGCAGTACAATCCAAGTGCATGGCCATTGGTCAAATAAATTCCAGATGATCATGACATCTCTCCCAGTTTGCCGCTATAACAAGCTGAGATGATTATTTCTCTGGATGTTCCTAATAAACCTCATCCAACAGTCTCTGCGCACATTAATCCAATTAACGGAGGTCAAGGGACTCTGTCATCGCTCTGCATCATGTTCACTGTGGAATGCCGAATGTGAATATGCCATTCAAGATATTTGTTGCCGAAAAAACTAATTCCCACCTAACGAATCCGATGTGGGTAGTACTAATCCACGATACAAATCTACAAGCGCTGAAAGTTTAAGACGCTTTTATGACGACCTTAAGATTTGGCATTTTGTAAAACAAATTGTTATACTCAGCTGCCGTGCTTACGCGTTGGTCGTTTTTGTTACCACGTCTTTACACCTTGAACGTTTGTAGGAATCAAGAAATTGCAAAAAAAATACTTCGGAGTCGCAAATAGCAAGTCAGTTACATGCAAACGTGCGTTTATGTGCAGATGGGTCTGATTTGCGATTCATGTGGACTGCCATGCATTCGTACATCCTGTTCGATGTAATCAATCCGCAATTATTCATCCGGAATTCGCAATGAACAATTTTTCAAATCTGCGCCAACAGGAGGCTCTCGTGTGGGATTGTGCACATCGCATATGCATAAATGCAGCAAGGTACCAGCTCCTAGGTAAAACAGATGTCGCAACCGAGGTAGATTGTTCGTTGACAGTGACCTTCGTCTGATGGACGCTATGCCGCCACGCCGCTGACGACGGAGAGATAAGGCAAGACTGGCGGTGAACACCCATTTTTCTCGTTGCGTTTCTTTGGCGGGCTTTTAATGGCCCCATCTTTTCGGTCATCTCGGATGATGGGATAGCCAGTGAAGTGTGAAGGGAAAAAACTGATAGTGAGATTATTGCAATGCGTGAAGATGTACCGTCGAGGCTCTTGCATTCAAAGATTCAAACCTTTAAAAGTAAAGTAGTTAATTAGAGAGCTAAGCCTAGGCTTGTGGTCATCGGTCGTTTAAACTGTCGTTAAAGTGCTCGACGTTTTTGTGGATTTTAGGGCCGATTAATGCAGCTAGCCTTACTAGGTGAGGTAGATATGATATTGTTGAAAGGTGTTGAATCAGTTGTGAATGCTCGGACTTGCCTTTAAAATCACTATTCTAAGTATGTTGTTGTTTATATTAGCAGATTAACACAGTAAAACCTTTATAAGGCATATTGTCATTAAATTGACACCAACTTCTTATATTTTCTATCCACATCTTTATTCTAATATTGGCTCAAACTGAAACTCGGCATTTTTTATAAGCGCTTTTCCAGAATGATGATCTTATTGTACCTTGTTAGTGTCTACTCTGAAATATAGGTTAGCAATTCCAGCGTTAAAATTTTTGTGAAGTTTTATTTAGTCGAGTTTCTTATTTCAGCCTCATAGCTTTGGCCGAATGCTTCCACATGTTTTGAATAGGATTCTGCCATAGGAAATACGTTGTGCATGAACGCACCTGCATGTTGTTGAATTTTGAATTCATTGCAAAACACTAGTTGATGGGTATCGGTGGTCTACTAACTTTATGATATCTTGTCTTATGACAAGCTTACTTTTATGTTATTTTTACAAATGGTCACAGTGTTGGTAAAATCACTCATAAATCTCAATCATCGAGCCCTCTCGTGCATGCAAACTTGTTTGCGATTTTAAAGGAATGCATCACGCTTGAGTTTTTCTTACCAAAGTTACCAACTAACGATTAATTTGACTCGTTCATGAGTTTTGAGATTTTGAGTTTTTACCAACACTACAAATGGATTAGTTGAGCTTGATTGACTGATGTACACAGAGATGGCATTTCACCACAGTGTTTGCACTGTAGCGCATGAGAAATGCAAAAAATTGAGCCTACAAACAATACTCACCACACTTTATGCGACCCACTCTTTCTTTCGCTGGTGAGTTTACCGACCGCCGGTGAGTGTAGGTGCCTGCATGCTACAGTGCATGTGTACCAAACTTGTGTTTAGAAAAACGCTCGCACGCGCTCGGCTGCGTATTCTCTGCCGTGTACACGCCAGTGTGCGCTCTTTCAGGATCGCAGCAGTAAATTGGTGCGATGTGGTAGAGTTCGAATGATTTATTTTAACCGTTAAGACGTTCTCGATCCTGAAACGGTCATGCAGGCTCGCTCGTGCTGTGTACCACGAGCGATGATTTTTTCATAAATGTTGTACAAAATACAACATCACGCGTGCTCGAGTGTTAATTTCATTATAATGAATATTTAGGCTTTACTCCATAGATGGTCAGACGCTGGATGAATAGAAGAATAATGTTAAAATGGATACATTCAGTCAAACTATCGTTTTCATCTAATAAATGTAGCTGTTACTTATCTTATTCTTCTTCAATGGTTCTACATTTCAACCAGAACTTGGTATGCTTTTCAACTTAGTGTTTTATTAGCATTTCCACAGTTATTAATTAAGGGTCTGTTCACAAATTACGTAACGCAAAAATCCGAGTTTTTGACCCCCTCCCTCCCCCTCGTAACAAAAAGTAACATTTTTGGTACCCCCTCCCTCCCCCGTATAACGCGTAACTGTGGAAATTTTAAATGCAGATTTTTTTCCTTCACTGAAGCATGTGGGTTTTGGTATTTTTTTAACACTGTTAGAACAGGAACGACACATGATTAAAAACTAAGGACATCAAGAATGCAGCTAGTAGAAACAAAAATATAATTTGTGACCATGACCATTCAAATAGATTTGCGGGGCTGTTCTGTCGAGAAATACAATATTTGCGTGATGTTTTTACGCATATCAAACTATGTGCTTGATTTCGGTGATGACGAATGCGATAACGATAAAATATAATTTTTAAATTGAACTGTTCACTGTCACAAATGCCTCGACATTTAGCAAAAATTTTTTGAACATAACTCGCTGTCTTTTAGAATTAAAGAAAAACGCCAGAGTAGCCTGCTCTGAGATAAAAAGTAAAAAACTACAAAGACAAACATGGGACAATTATGGGTAGTACGGTAGTGAAGAGGATAGGTTGATGCGTGTTCACTGTCTTGATCAAGGCATGTCAGCAATTACTTCAATCAGTGATTGAAAAAAAAATATATATATTTGCGTTATGCATACATTTGGTAGAACCCACCCCCTCCCCCACCTTTTGCTGTAACAAAATATAACGCAAGTGGGACCTCCCCCTCCCCCCAAAAACGTTATGTAATTTGTGAACAGACCTTAAATGCTTTTCTTTGCCCGCCAGCTGCATGAATATTGTGTGGCAAGTACAATGGAAACACTGTGTCCAAGGAGCCGAGAATGTTTCACGCTATCCAGTGACGAGTCAGCCAAGGCCTAAGGGCTGTTTCTAATAAAGACATATTGTTGCCATGTCTTCTGAAAACATCATAGGCCGGACCGAGAATCGGCCTTGTCATTTCAAGATTGGCAATCCTACGCCTTTTCTCGCAAAGCTAACTGGATACCCCAAAAAATGAAATGTAGATATTATTCAATTCATCAGAGATTATAAGTTAATTGAACCAATGCATTATAAAGATCAGAACACTCTCCATCATCATGCGGATACAGTGGACAACGTTAACTTTACTATTGGTTATCCTCTAATGGCAGTTCAATACATACACTAGGCCCAGGGAGTCGCGAATGTTTCCCACTCGAAAACATCCTAGACCGGACCGAGAATCGAGCTCGTTATCTCCGGAATGCCAATCCTATGCCTTTGCTCGCGGTTAATTGGAGACCCCTCACTCCATTCCTATTGGCAAGAAATGAAGCACTCCTTTTATGCAGATACATATTTCTTATATTCGAGGCTACTTTAGATTAAAGTTTCGCTATGTATATGGTTTACGCCATCTCCCAAAGGCATACGCCTTTTATTCAGTATTGGCTTCGATAAAGTTTCTCGGGTTTCAGCAATTCCTACAACTTTTTAATACCACCTTATTTTTTCTTCGAATTGTGTATTGTTTCGTGCGGTCAACAAAAAGTATTATTAACCTTCCGGAACTCGCATGATCCTGAATCACTCATGCAGTCCCGCTTCTCTTGTGAACGACAAGCGAGCTTTTTCCGAAGCTGTTGTACTTTTTACAACGGTGCGAGTCCCGGAAGCTTAAATTCAAAGTGTTCGTATTTTTTATTACCTGAGAGATTATCTGGACCCTTCTTCTTCTTCTTCTTCAATGGCTCTACATTCCAACTGGAACTTGGCCTACTTTTCAAATTAGTATTTTATTAGCATTTCCTCAGTTATTAATTAAAAGCTTTATATGCCCACCATTGCATAAGTATGTATCTTGTGTGGTAAGCATGAGGATACACTATGCCCTCCCTGGGTGTCCAACCTGAAAACATCCTAGACCGGACCGAGAATCGAACTCGCCATCTCCGGATTGCCAATCCTACGCCTTTGCTCGCAATGCTACTGGAGACCCTGAACCCTAGAAAATTAGTAAGCTCTGGCCTATCATGAAGTATAGTATTTATGACGAATTATAACTTATCTAGCCTAGACTGAGCAACTGTTTTGCTTTCTCGTATACCAAGAAGTAGCGAAAAGACAATATCCATCCGTACACTTATCACATGAGCACTTAAAGGGGAGGGGGATCTGTCATTTTCTTACGCTCCGTATAAACGACAAATCATTTAAGTGGGAAAAATCTTATATGAAGGGAGGAGGGGTTCGGAAAACCCAGAAAAAATGTTTATGTAATTAGTGTACGACCCCTTACTGCCACTGGGATTACAAAATTACAATTGTTGCATTCGTTTGCATGAGGCTAACACGATGATACTATTATGCCCGATACCCAAAAATTTCCTAGACCGGACCGGAAATCAAACCCAGCCACCTTCAGCATGGTCTTGCTTTGTACCCACGCATCTCAGTGCACGGCCCCGAAAAACCAATACAGACCCCATTCGATTTTGGCAACAACCATTCGATTTTGGCAAGACATTTTATTTTTTTTATTTTTGATATTGCTTATAAGAGCACCTCCACGGGAGTCCCCATCTGGGGCCCTATCGCTATTTCCGGGCCCTTTATAGGGACCCACTTTTACACCGGAGGTATCTAAATGGGAATGTAAAATAAGAACGCAACTCAAAATTAGCCGTGAGTTTCCAAATTTAGCGCCCCATACTGGGTTGCTAAATTTCCATACAGGGTTGCTATTTTGTGAAACGTCACTTTGTTATTGATAAAAAATTGCAGAAAATCTGTTTTTCTTTTTCTGAACAATTTCGATGAAATTAATTAACAAGGAAAAATTTGTTTTTATCTAGTGCCCCAGTTCAACTCCGCGAAGTAGGAGCGATGTGCACCGGCGCAGAGCCCGAAATTTCATGGATTTTTTCCAAAAGAAAATTCTACTGTTTTTATTTTGCAGGTTACATATTCCAAGGAGGAGGTCTTCCAGGAATCATTTAGTAATTATTCAGTATGTTCTTCAACTAGTTCCTCCAGAAAATCTCCCGCATTTTCTGTTTCTGTCGTCCATTTAAACATTTCTTTATTTTGGAAATTCATGTAGTCGATTACTGGTAGATTTCTCCGGGAGTTCCCCAGCAATCTTTGTGTTCTTTTAAGAATCTTTAACAGCTCTCCCAGAATAGTTTTAGGTTTTCTTCCAGAATCTTTCGGGATTTTTTTTATGGGAATTGCCCAATAATATCTTGGGTGGTTTCATTTGAAAACCTATTTTTTCAAGAGAATTGTTTATATTCTTTCGGCTGTTGTTACATTTTTTTCTCCGGGACATCCTTCAGAGAAAAAAAACTGTGGAAGCATTCCTGCAGGATTTTGTCAAGAGATTCCTGTAGAAAAACTGTTGGGAATTTCAGGAGGTTTTTTTTTCGACTTCCATGAGTAAGGAAGTCCAGATGGAATAACGGTGAAAAAAATTATTACGATGGATCTCCAGCTACCCTTGCGAGCAAAAGCGTAGAATTGCTTTCGTAGATGGCGAGTTCTATTCCCGATTCGGTCAAGGATGTTTTCGAGTGGGCTCCTTGGGCATAGTTGTCACACAAAAAACATACTCATGCAATGGCGCGCATAGAAAAGCTTTCAATTAATAACTGAGAAAATGCTAATAGAATACTAAGTTGAGCAGCTAGCCAAGTTCCAGTTGGAATGTAGAGCCATTGAAGAAGAAAATGACTACTTTTAGCAACGCGCGGTGAGAACTCAATATGTTTACAAAGTCGCTTACCTAAAACAGAAACCACCGGTGGGAAGACGGGGCGCTGTCCTAAAATAGCACTCGGAAGGGAGCGCTATAATAAGAATAGCGATGAGGACTCCCGTGGAGGTGCTCTAAACCACGTAAATATCGGAACCCTCTTAAAACAAATTGGTTAGACACAAAAACCGACCTAAAAAAAGGGGAAAAAATCGCTTAAGTTTTATTTTTAAGATAATCGCCTAAATGTCGAAATTTTCATAAAAGAAATTGATTAGACCCCGAAACCGACAAAAAACAATTTAAGAAAAAAAGCGTGATTTTTTTTTTGTTTAAACGTTAAGATTTCTAAATTAGCGTTAAAAAGGGTCACAGTGTGCGTAGCGTCACAAAAAGTGAAGAAATGTTGAAGTATCATGAGAAAACAAAAATCATTCGATTTTGTCAACATAAATTTTCCGAACGTGTTGCCAAAATCGAATGGGGTCTGTTTATTCAATCCAAATACAGACTATGGGCTCAATAGCTATGGCCGAAATACTATTATTATAATATACAGGAAAGGCACCATTACCCCTAGGTGGATTTATCAGGGTTTTAAATTTAATTTCACCCATTTGTTTTTGGAATAAAAACGCAGTCGGTACTTAAATGGTCTGGATTGGTGGTCATATGGCTACCACTTAGCCATTTTCCTACGTTCTATATAAATAAAAAAAATATTTGTATGGGAAAAATCTTACATGGGGGAGGGGGTTGACAAACCCAGAAAAATGCTTACGTAATTTGTGTACGGCCCCCAATGCGTAAATGGAACCTTACCTTAAAAATGCCTTTAAAAATATCACTAGAAGTAATGAATCCTATGTTGTGATTATCAAACACAATTCCACCCTGTAGGTATTCGAGGCCACTGTACATATATGGAATTTCCGTAGGCTTCGAAGAGATTTGATAAAAAATATGGGGTTGCGGGTGGTATTCCCGGCACCGGCTGAAAAACTAAAAATAGCAACATTTTTTTGCCAAAACTCCTCTGTACTCAGTACTCCTTCGTTGTGCCCACTCGAGAATTTATGTAGCGCAATACCATGTTGGGAATACCGGCTGATACCCTACATTGCCATTTTTGGCTTTTTTATTGGGTGACTTGATGTGATTTCTCAAGCGAGTTTTTAGTTTCCGAATTCAATATCATATGTTACAGAAGGATTATTATTCAAATGCAGTGATGTTTGTTGCATACATAATTTAACATGGACAATGAATTTTTTTGGAAGTATTAGTATTAAAATAATTTACCCAAAATGTAACACCGAACCAATTTACCCCATATTTATTAGCTAAATTCGAGAAAACTTGCTTTTCGTTCAAGTGAGTTGAATGGAGGTGTTTAGACGTTCAATTCAAGCGTCTTGTCCAACTTACTTGCCTTGCATTATACGGCAGTTATAGAATTTGTAAATTTTCAGTAAAATTAGATTTTTCGTATGACCGAAAAAGTGCCGTGTGAGAAAATAATTCATTAGGGCAATCATAATGCCATTGGCGTAAATAAGGGGGGGCTAGGGGGGGCTTAGCCCTCCCTAGAAAAAATTAGCCCCCCCTAGGATTTGATAAGTTAGTTAGCAGTGATATCAGTTTTCAACATATAGCATAATGAATTACCGAAAAAGTTTGAAGACTAAAGAGTTATCTCTCATATTCACTCTATCATACTTAATGAAAGAGTGGAAGAAAAATTGCTTGTTTCTGAATTCAGAGAAAGATTCCCATCAGCATCCGAGAAGGATTCTCGTCAGAATCCGAGAAGAATTCTCACTTCAATCTCTAAAGAATTCTTTTCGGATTCATCGAAGTATTCCAATCGTAATCCAGAAGAATTCCTGCTGGATTCTTTCCAGTATTGTTAATCAATACCCTTGGGAATCTGTGAAAAATGCCCTTCCATGGAGGATTTGCTTTAGAATCTCTCGTTGATTTGCTCCGGAATATCTCCAGATTCGTTTTAAGATTGGTTTAGGAATTCCTTGACAAATCAGAATCCTTCGGCGATTTGCTTCGTAATCCTTTGAAGATTTAATTCGGAGTCTCTCGACGTTTTGCAAATGATCTGCGCTGGGATCTCTAGACGATAAGGAATCCGGCTGACGATTAGCTTCGGAATCCCGCGAAGAATTGCTTCAGAATCATTCGACGTTTCGTTTCGGAATACATCGACGGTTTGCTTCAGAATTTCTCATAGATTTTGTTCAGAGTCCCTTAACGATTTTTTTGGAACCATTCGACGATTTGCTTCGAAATCCTTTGATGATTTGCATCGGAATCCCTCAACGATTTGCTTCAACATCCTTGGAGGATTCCCTTCCGGATCGCTGGAGGATTCTTTTCGAAATAACTGAAATATTAATTCGGAGTCGCTCGACGATTTGCTTCGAAGTCCTTCGACAGATTGCTTCGGAATCCTTCGACGATATGCGTCTTCATCCCTGGAACATTGCTCATGAAATACCTGGGACCATCATATTGGAATTCCTGGAGGGTTTTCGACGAAATCCCTGGAATTTTCCCCTTCAATTACGTGCACGTGCTTGAGAAAAGAGAATAATATGGATGAGTGTGATGGATCCACAATTGCCTTAGGTGTTTGGACTGCATTTGTCACATTACCGCTGATAACTTGATGAGATGTTAAAATGTTCGAGAATTTTCAAAAAGAGGGTCGAGAAAAAATATAAAGGGGCTATAGCCCCCCCTAGGCATCCGAGGTAGTTACGCCAATGCATAATGCTTTACATGCAAATGGATTAAGCTGAAAAACAAAAGACTTAAGAACATTCAATAATATTTCCGAAAAAAATTCGCTACGAACTGCTCGGTTAATTCTATTAGCTCAGCAGTAATATTCACACGGAAATGCCACCGGCGCGTATACACGGCCGTGCGCGCGGCTGCGTATTTATCAGCGCTCACTGCAGTGCGTTTTAGGGCCCTTTTTCCACACTGCACTGTTCTGCTGTTGATTGTGCGCTCGGTTCATTTTGTTCGATCTTCTTTTATCATACACTTCTCCAAAGCTGTGGTGAATTCTCGCTTAACTTTTCAAAAGGACCTAAGTAACATTTCTTTCATGAATTAATTTGAGTACTGCAATCAAAAGCTTTCATGTTGTTCTGTTGATTGCGCTATTCAAATTAATTCACGAAAAAAATGTTACTTAGGACCTTTTGAAAAGTTAAGCGAGAATTTAAACGTAAGAGGCGCGCTCCCGTTCAAATGCAACGGTGCGTGTGAGTGTATTAAAATTTCTTTTCACCACACTGAGGAGATGGACATCTCTGTACAATTCGTAGTTGCGAAAATCCACATTGCACAGGTCACCAATTGAATAGCCTTCTTGGGATTAGAAAATTATGCTCATCGTACATGTTTTGGATTTCATTACTAAAGACTAATAAAGTTGCCGTCCACATCCTCACAGTGAACTTAGGATTAGGAGAGAACAATTAGTTCAATACTCATCTCTACAGGAGATCGATGAATCCTCACCACCACAAAACAGAACTCGAAACACGTTCAATCGCAAACTAATTGATTAACTTTCCGACCACACGAAACAGGACTTATCACTGGGATTCGCGTCCGATACGAAACACGATCAATCACTCACTATCTGATTTTTTTTCGACCGCAAAGGTTACGCGTCCGATACGAAACACGATCAATCGCGACCTATTTGATTTATTTTCCAACCGCACAAAAAAGAACTAAGCACCCGAATCCGCATTCGATACGAAACACGTTCAATCACACACTCTACCAAAAATCGATTATATGGTCGGGGTTCTGCTAAATCGTACCAAGCGCCATTTAAAAAATTCCCTTTTTTCGTCTATGTTTTCATGTAGCAGATCCAACTAATCATTAATCGCACCCGATATTCCCCGACTCCATAACTATCCTAATGTACGCAAGAACTGAGATATCATTTGAATCTTTTTTTTTTTTAACTAATTTTATTTGCTAATTATCTAATACATGCATTCATCTCTTAGACTAGGTGTTCCGTGTTTTCTTAACACTATCATCCTTATTTGCTATGTTACGCTTTTAGTTATTATTAATACATTTCAATTGCCTCTGGCAGTTAGAATTTTTTCCTCTGGTTGAATTAAACCATGTAGGAATTACAATGTTTTCTACTTAAACTAAACTTAACCTAATTTATACTAAGGGTACAAGGAGCTTATCGTTGCAATAGAAGATTGCAACGATTTTTGTCTGAAATTGGAAATTATTTTGTTGGACATTTGTTGCAATGTCTCAATATTAGAAATTCTATGAAGTTCATTGGTACTATACCACGGAGGCAACTTCAGAATCATTTTCAAAATTTTATTTTGAATCCTCTGGAGTGCCTTCTTTCTGGTATTGCAGCAACTAGTCCATATTGGCACAGCATACAACATGGCAGGTCTAAAAATTTGTTTGTAAATCAAAAGTTTGTTCTTAAGACAAAGTTTTGATTTTCTGTTTATAAGTGGATATAGACACTTAATATATTTGTTACATTTGGCTTGAAGGCCTTCAATGTGATTTTTAAAAGTTGATTTCTGATCTAGCAGAAGTCCTAAATATTTAGCTTCGCTAGACCAATTAATTGGAACCCCATTCATAGTGACAATATGTCTGCTAGAAGGTTTCAAATAAGAAGCTCTCGGCTTATGTGGGAAAATTATAAGCTGAGTTTTGGAAGCATTCGGGGAAATTTTCCATTTTTGCAAGTAAGTGGAGAAAATATCCAAACTTTTTTGCAATCTACTACAAATGACACGAAGGCTACGCCCTTTGACTGAGAGACCTGTGTCATCTGCAAACAAAGATTTTTGACACTCTGGTGGTAAATCAGGTAAGTCAGAAGTAAAAATGTTATACAAAATGGGCCCCAGTATGCTGCCTTGGGGGACACCAGCCCTTACAGGTAATCTATCAGATTTAGAATTCTGATAGTTTACCTGCAGTGAGCGATCTGATAAATAATTTTGGATCAGTTTAATAATGTACAGAGGAAAATTAAAATTAATCAATTTTACAATTAAACCTTCATGCCAAACACTGTCAAATGCTTTCTCTATATCAAGAAGAGCAACTCCAGTCGCTTGTCATAAGACGAGTTTATACCATCCCATTGAATTCCACCACTTAACGTGGTTAAGTGGTGGAATTCAATGGGATGGTATAAACTCGTCTTATGACAAGTGAAGACATTCCACTAAAAAGCTCAAAATAATTTTCTTATCAACTCCAGTCGAATATCCTTCAGATTTGTTGAGCCGAATTAAGTTCGTAACTCTTAATAACTGATGAGTGGTTGGATGTCCATGGCGAAAACCAAATTGCTCATCAGCAAAAATAGAATTGTCAATAATATGAACCATCATTCTATTTAAAATAATCTTTTCAAACAGTTTGCTTATTGAAGAAAGCAAACTGATTGGGCGATAACTAGAAGCCTCAGCTGGATTTTTGTCCGGCTTCAAAATTGGAACAACTTTGGCGTTTTTCCATTTATCTGGGAAGTATGCCAATTAAAAACATTTGTTAAATAAATTAACCAAAAGGATAAAGAGCTCTCAGGAAGTTTTTGATAAGTATGTAGAAAATACCATCATCACCTGGGGCTTTCATATTTTTAAATTTTCTAGTAATAGATCTAACTTCATCCAAATTAGTTCCCAACGAAGGGTCAAAAACATTCTCTTGATTGAGAATGTCTTCGAAGCTCCGTGTAACCTGATCCTCAATTTGACTAGTGAGACCTAGACTAAAATTATGGGCACTCTCGAACTGCTGAGCAAGTTTTTGAGCCTTTTCGCCATTTGTTAATAAAATTTGATTTCCCTCTTTAAGCGCTGGAATTGGCTTTTGAGGTTTTTTAAGAATTTTTGTTAATTTCCAAAAGGGTTTCGAACTGGGATCCAACTTCGAGACATTATTCTCAAAGTTGGTATTTCTCAGAATAGCGAAACGTTTTTTAATTTCATTTTGCAAATCCCGCCAAATAACTGTTAACGCGGGATCGCGAGTTCTTTGGTATTGCCTTCGCCTCACATTTTTAAGACGGATCAGTAGCTGAAGATCGTCGTCAATAATAATGGAGTTGAATTTAATTTCACATTTAGGAATTGCAATGCCTCTGGCTTCGACAATTAAATTTGTCAAAGATACGAGAGCATTATCAATATCACTTTTGGTATCGAGAGGAATATCAACATCAAAATTCCTATCGATATACGTTTTATATAAATCCCAATCAGCCCTGTGATAATTGAAAGTAGAGCTGATTGGATTATAAATGGCTTCTTGTGAGATTTCAAATGTCACAGGAAGGTGATCAGAGTCAAAGTCAGCATGAGTTACCAATTGGCCACACAGCTGACTTGAATCCGTTAAAACTAAATCAATTGTAGAAGGATTTCGGCTGGAAGAAAAACAAGTAGGGCCATTGGGATATTGAATAGTATAATATCCCGCAGAACAATCTTCAAATAAAACTTTGCCGTTGGAATTGCTTTGAGCATTATTCCATGAACGGTGTTTGGCATTGAAGTCACCAATTACGAAGAATTTTGATTTGTTGCGAGTCAGAATTTGAAGATCAGCTTTCAACAAATTCTTTTGCTGCCCATTGCATTGAAAAGGCAAATAGGCTGCAATGAAGGAAAATCAATCATGTGATGCAATTGTTCAGTTAAAAAATCAAAATCGGAAGCAGTCATGCTACCTGAATCGGCAACATGACCATTATTTTCCGTTGGGACATGGGTATAAACCTCATTTTGAGAAGAGAAATTTGGTCTACCAGCAGCGATGTTTGCATACGTAGGTACATTGGAAAAATTGGAATTTACTGAAGTGCTTGCTACCCGTTGACGAGCGGCAAAATTTGTTTGTGAATTGTGGTGGGTATGAATTGCTCGACCGGTAACTGGTTTCGAAATTTGAGCGTTTGAAAAATTTCTACCCGTCGAATCTGGCATCCGATTGGAATTTCCGTCATCAATTTTGCACGGAATTCAAAACTTTTTGCGTGAAGGGCATTCTCAGAAATTGGATTTATGATTGCCCCACAATTTGCACATTTAAATTTATTGGAATCTTCTCTCACAGGACATGCGTCCTTGGCGTGAGAGGTTCCACCACAAATCATGCATTTAGCATCCATGTGACAATGTTTGGTTCCATGACCCCACTTTTGGCACTTACGGCACTGGGTGAGGCTTTGGAAATTTCCCCCAGGCCTGCGGAAATGTTCCCATGTAACACGGACATGAGACATAATACAGGCCTTTTCCAAACTTTTCATATTATTTAGTTCACTTTTGTTAAAATGAACTAAATAAAATTCTTGAGAAATGCCCCTCTGGAAAGTACTAGAGTGGGATTTCTTTTTCATCTTAATTACTTGGACTGGTGAAAATCCAAGTAATTGAGAAATTTCTATTTTAATCTCATCCAGTGATTTATCATCACTGGGGAGACCTTTCAAGACGACTTTGAACAATCGCTCAGTTTTGTCGTCGTATGTGAAGAATTTATGGCGCTTCTCAGTTCAATACTGAAGAAGACGTTTGCGATCGTCAAAGGATCCAGGCAAAACGCGGCAGTCACCCTTCCTATCAATCTGAAATGAAACCTTGATCCCCTGAAGGTTACTCAAAATCTCATTCCGGAAGCCAGAAAACTCGGCAACAGATACCACAATTGGCGGAATCCTTTGCTTTTTCGCATGAATCGAATCACCAGGGCTAGAGGTATATTCGATTTGCTCAATTTCATCATTAATCAAATCGAACTGATTGCTCGATGCGGTCTGATATCATTTGAATCAATTTTCATGTTCCTTCTACGAACAAAACTTATCAATTGGGTTTGTTCAAGCTTCTCGAAAATTCGTTAAATTTTGAAACACCTGGACATAGTTTTTGTTAAATATCAAATTTGAGAAATTCAGCCAAACTAAGATAACGCTTCAAGGAAAATTAAAAGTTCCCATAAATAATTTGAAGCTTCTCTTGCCCATATAGAAATTGAGGTTATTTAGCACTTCTATAAGTCAGCGTACGACATGTCAAACTTCATGGTGTTGAAAAAAAAACCAATCCTGATTGTTTTTGGACAAGTCCGGGACTGTTCCGGAAACCTGGTCCTCCTGTTAATTAGAGATGAACCCTAGCTTGCGACATATCAACCATCATGATTTGGCAATACAAGATTAAAAAACTGGCCAATTAAATGGCCAACAAGATTAATGGAGCTCGTTTTGAGAGGATTTTGGACAAGATGAATAATGCCTCCGCCTCCGGTGAAAATTTCTGTGAATTTTTCTTTGGTTGTGGATTTTGGTTTGGTTGTGTATATGGATCACATAGCTTTGGCGAAATGCTTTCGCTAAACTCCGCTTGTTGCATTTCGAACTTCATGATTTTACAACAACATCAATGGAGCTCCTATTGAGAGCTTCTGGACAAGTTGGATATGTTCCGGAATGGCCCCCGGGGAAAAAAAGACATCTAAAAATTCATTATTTTACAAAACAAGATCAATGAAGTCTATTTTGAGAGTTTCTGAACAAATTGGATATGTTCCGGAATTTTCTGGAATGGTGTTCTCGGCGAAAACGGTCAGTTTAGATCAGTTATAAAGCCTCGCTTGCGACATCTTAAACTTCATGATTTTGCAAGTTTAGGGGGATTTAGAATAAATTGGACATGCTCCGAAATCTTCCGCATGATGCCTCCGGTGAAAATGTTCATTTTTTATCAGATCAAAAGCCCCGCTTGCGACATCTCAAACTTCATGATTTTGCAAAACGATATCAATGGATCTCATTATGAGGGTTTCTGAACAAGTTGGGCATGTTCCCCCTGGAATGGTGCCGCCGCCGCGGTAATGGCAATTTTTGATCGTTCATTAAGCCTCGCTGGCAACATCTCATTATTTTGCAAAACAAGATCAATTAAGCTATCATGAAGTTTGACATGTCACAAGCTATGAAGTTCGACATGTACTCGGGGCATCATTTTAGAATATTCCGGAACAACTTGTACAGAAACTCTCAAAATGAGCTCTATTGATTTTTTTTTTCATTCCGTGAGTGCCACTAAGAGATGAATATTTGAGTTTTCGTAATGTCACTTCCATCTTATTATTTATTTATTCAGACTAAGGCCGAAGTGGCCTGTGCGGTATATAAGAGTCTTCTCCATTCGGCTCGGTCCATGGCTACACGTCGCCAGCCACGCAGTCTACGGAGGGTCCGTCATCTTCCACCTGATCGATCCACCTTGCCCGCTGCGCACCTCGCCTTCTTGTGCCCGTCGGATCGTTGTCGAGAACCATTTTCACCGGGTTATTGTCCGACATTCTGGCTACGTGCCCGGCCCACCGCAGTCGTCCGATTTTCGCGGTGTGAACGATGGATGGTTCTCCCAACAGCTGATGCAACTCGTGGTTCATTCGCCTCCTCCACGTACCGTCCGCCATCTGCACCTCACCATAGATGGTACGCAGCACTTTCCTTTCTCCGAGTGCGCGTTGGTCCTCCACGAGCATCGTCCAGGTCTCGAGTCCGTAGAGGACTAACGGTCTAATGAGCGTTTTGTAGATTGTCAGTTTGGTACGGCGGCGAACTTTATTCGATCGGAGCGTCTTGCGGAGTCCAAAGTATGTACGATTTCCAGCCACTATACGTCTCCGAATTTCTCTGCTGGTATCATTTTCGGCAGTCACCAGTGAGCCCAAGTACACAAATTCTTCTACCACCTCGATTTCGTCACCACCGATGCCAACTCGCGGTGGGTGGCTCACATTTTCTTCTCTTGAACCTCTTCCTATCATGTACTTCGTCTTCGACGTGTTGATGACTAGTCCGATCCGCTTGGCTTCCCTTTTCAGTCTGATGTAGGCTTCCTCCATCTTCTCAAAGTTACGTGCCATAATATCTATGTCGTCGGCGAAGCCAAATAGCTGGACGGACTTATTGAAAATTGTACCACTCGTGTTAATCCCTGCTCTTCGTATTACCCCTTCCAAAGCGATGTTGAATAGCAGACACGAAAGACCATCACCTTGCCGTAACCCTCTGCGGGTTTCGAAGGGACTCGAGAATGCCCCTGAAACTCGAACTACGCTTTGATCAACCGTGTCAGTTTATCCGGAAATCCGTTTTCGTGCATTAGCTGCCATAGCTGGTCCCGACCGATTGTATCATATGCGGCTTTGAAGTCGACGAATAAATGATATGTGGGCACGTTGTATTCGCGGCACTTCTGCTGTACTTGGCAAATGGCGAACACCTGGTCCGTGGTGGAGCGTTCGCCCATAAATCCCGCCTAGTACTGCCCCACGAACTCCCTTGCAATTGGTGCTAGTCGACGGCATAAAATTTGGGAGAGTACCTTGTAGGCGGCGTTCAGCGATGTGATTGCGCGGTAGTTGCTACAATCCAGCTCATCGCCCTTTTTGTATATGGGACACACGACACCTTCCATCCACTCCTGCGGCAAAACTTCCTCCTCCCAAATCTTGGTAATGACCCAGTGCAGCGCTCTAGCCAGTGCTTCACCACCGTGTTTAAATAGGTCTCCTGGTAGTTGGTCAACCCCAGGGGCTTTGTTGTTTTTCAGCTGGCCAATCTCCTCCTGGATTGATTATCTCTTATATTGTTCGTAATGATTGGTTTTCCAGGCGGCTTATTGGGCCTGCGCAAACCTCCTGTCTCGCCGGAGGGCCATCGTGTCAGGGCTGTTTAGCGTCCCACCTAACACCAGGACTTGGGCTTGTGCGCTTTGAGCGGCACACGGTCGCTTTAGCGGAGCCTACTTGCGGATACATGCAGCTTTTTATAGAGGTTTAACAGGGCCCACTGTCAAACCCCACCACATCCTAGGCAGGCGCCACAACTCGCAGATGGCCTGGGGAGGGATCGTCAAGCCCTTGGACATAGTCCCTGCAGGGACTGCCAATAATAGAACAAAACCTGCCAAAGCCATCATTTTCCCTACCTACTTATAATCCATGTAAAAAATCATGATTACACAATCCACAAGATGGCTTCTGCGGAAGCTGGAAGATGTTGCTTATTTCAACCGAATTAGGGTAAGGCGGTATAATGCGCCCCACCTGGCCAAAACGCCCCCCTTTGATTTCTAAAAAACTATAACTATTTAAGGGTCAAAATCAGTTGGTATCCATAAGTATTTGTAAACCCATCATACTATGTGAATGTGGAAGTATTTTTGTATTACACAATGAAAATAATAGCAAAATACAAAAAGTTATAGTTTTGATGTAACTTTTAATGTTTGTTTGCTCAACATTCTGGAGCGACTCTGGCATACTGTCCGCAAAACTTGCACTGGAACACTCAGTTGGGCAACAAAATAACTTTTCTCAGTGGTTAATCTTCTTCTTCTATATACATAAAAATGAATTTCTGTCTGTCTGACCCTTATGGACTCGGAAACTACTGAACCGATCGGCGTGAAAATTTGTATGTAGAGGTTTTTGGGTACGGGGAAGGTTCTTAAAATGGTTCGAGACCCCTCCTTCCTTTGGAAAGGGGGGCTTCCATACAAAAGAAACACCAATTTCTTCTCAATTCAAACTCGAGAACTAATGTGAGAATAAATCAGTTTTAGGCGAAACGAAGTTTGTCGGGTCTGCTAGTATGATATAAAATTGCTTCCATCTTCAAAAATGTAACGATTTTCGAAAACATGTTTCACTGGCCAAAACGCCCCAGTGTAGGCAGGACGATATGCCCTTACCAACTGGACACAAGCGCAGCGAGCCTGCAGCGGTTGCTTCCAAATTGTATGGAAAATATTGAAATGTAATTCACACCTGCTTAAATGGACCTATGTTGATTTTTCCATGTCAAGCGCATAAGGATTTGTAGCCTTTTTGTTATGAGATTGATAAAATACTAATGAAGGGCTTTGAAACGTCTTTGGTTAAGGTGGGGCGTATTGCCCAGGCACTTTTTGAAATTCATTTTTTCACGACTTTCAAAAAAAGCTTTATTACGTGTTATCTGTAATATTTTTATATGACTACTCACGGGCAATGCATTTGCGACTTCCTGGACTACCAACTAACACAAAGTTTGCATAAATTGCGTTGAAAAGTAAAAAGTTATCGAGGAGTTGCCTTAGGGGGGGCATATTATACCGTCTTACCCTACTCTCGTTGTTGAATTGGCAAAGTTCCCACCAATTTCCAACGTTCGGGAATCTCTCCGGTTGATAAGGATCGGTTAAAGATAATGAACATCGTCAGGGTCTGGGCGTTAATGGAGTTCAAATAAGAGATCCGCTTGCAAACATTATTGACGGAAAAACGTCGAATATTAACGTCTAATTCGATTATTCTGTCATGTATCTCAAATGTATTTGGATTTTGAGTTGATTACCATAGCAACGTAATTACCCATCTCAGCAACCTGTGAGTTGCCCGAGCCTAACTCGGTCTCTTTTGCATTTATCCGTGGTCTAGCTCTAGTGAAGACGTAATAAAATTAGTTCTTCGTAATTAGTAAAACCGCGTGTTTCACTATTTCGGGTGACTCCGAAACACAACATTTGACGACAAGGTTAAAGTGAAGAAGATTGTTCCTTACACAACAAATTCAAATTCGGGCAGTGTGCAAATGGCGAAAAATTCAGTTCCCGCACACGGAAAGGAAATCCAGCAAGCGATCCTGCAAATGGCTGACTTGCTCCAACAATGGGCCACGCCAATGAATTTGTGTTCGATCCCGGAAATGGCATCACGTTTGAAAAGTGGTTTGCACGTTTGTCGTACCTTTTCGATAATGACGCCCGGAATCTTGACGACGCGGTCAAGGTACGTCTTCTCCTGCGAAGGCCGGATCATGCTTCAGACAGGCGATATGTGAACTACTTCCTGTCCAGGCTTTCGAAGGACATCCAGATCATTGACACGGTCTCCACGCTGAAGAATATTTTCGGCACATCAAGGAAGGTTTGTGCGGCTGCATCAAGAAATTGGCCGGCGGTGATTCCAGCCCAGCTCAATCGACCGCAAAGAAGCCTGAAACGAAGAAGAAAAAGAAATCTGGTGGCTATAGTTCCCGAGGAGTCTCCGAATTGTGACGAAGAACTGTGAGCGACATCACGGTAATCTGCGAACAAACATGGCATCAGCTGGGTAACCCACAAACATCACCCCCATCGGTCAACGCAGTTAACGCATCAGGTGAACCACTGCACAATGGGAAAAAATTGTTTATGACGCGAATAAATTCAATATCTCGGTTCGGATTCAGCGAAATGTGCAGACATTTTGAAACAAATCGTAAAACTTTCTGAGGAATCGTGGAAAGGTGGTTAAGTTCATTGCAGGAAGCTGCAAGAACTCGTTTTACCCCAGTACCTCTTATTAGGTATGTAATTTGTCAAGTTCGGAGTTACAAATAATCGATGAAATATAACGTACTTGACCTGTCTACTGCACGATGTTCGGAATTGTGATCTTGTTGATTTTACCCCATGTTCTCATATTCCTCAAATTGCTGACAAAAACCTCACGTTACTAGTTTTATCTAGATTTTTCCAGACTCGCTAGGGCACTGCACCAAGACAAAGGTAAAACTTTTCCTTAAACCTAACGAAAACCCTGTTTTTTGCCCGAAGCGTCCGGTGGACTCCGAGCTAAACCGTCTTGAATCTCTCATCTCTTGCATCTCTCCAGCCGATTTTTCGGAATGTGCCGTTCCGATAGTCGCTGTCCGTAAGCCCAATGGACGAGTGCGCATCTGCGCGGACAATTCGACAGGACTCAACAATGCATTGGAAGCCAACCACTATCCTTTGCTGACGCCTGAGGAAGTTTATGCTCAGTTGGCCGGTAGTCGTGTCTTTAGCATCATCGATTGGTCTGATGCATACTTGAAGAAGTGGCTACTCAGGGCCAATTAGAGCACTCATTGGCTTGCGGTTTATAAAAAGACGCAGCTTTCTATAACGAACTGCAAGAATTGATCACTGCTCCAGGCGGTCCGGTACTTCCGGAGGATTATTTTGCACTCTCACAACATCACTACGGCACAGCAAATGCTACAATGTAAATGCGTGGTGCTGGTCGAAATACGAGCAACCTTAGGCCTACGACTAATTGATTTCGCTTCCTCCAAGAATATGACCATTCGCAGCACCTACTTCCAACACAGCCTTCCGTATCAGTACACCTGGAGATCACCACAGTAGACAGAATCACAAATCGACCACATTCTGATTGATTCTCCGACATAATTGACATCAGGACAAATCGTGGCGCTAACATCGACTCTGACCACTATCTGGTGATGGTTAACTGAGCGTAAAACTATCCGTCATCAACAATGCTCGGTACCGTCGACCGCCACGGTACGACCTAGAGCGACTGAAGCAACCTGATGTCGCCACTGCATACGCGCAGCATCTCGAGGCAGCGTTGCCAGAGAAGGCAGCTGAGAAGATGACTACGTCAGTTCAGCAGACGATGGAAGCCAACTAGCCCCCACCTTGAAGGAAGTTAGGGATGCCATCCAACAGCTAAAGACCAATAGAGCAGCTGGTAAGGGTATCGGAGCTGAGCTCATCAAGATGGCCTGGAAAAGCTGGCTACTTGCCTGCACAAACTGATAGTCAGAATCTGGGAAACTGAATGGCTACCGGAGGAGTGGAAGGAAGGGGTTCTATGCCCTATCCCACACTGTAGTGTGAGAACTTTCGAGCGATCCCCATCCTTAATGCCGCCTACAAAGTGATATCGCAGATCATATTCCGTCGTCTATCACCATTAGTGAATGAGTTCGTGGGAAGTTATCAAGCCGGCTTCGTTGACGGCCGCTCGGCAACGGACCAGATCTTTACTGTACGGCAAATCCTTCAAAAATGCCGTGACCAGGTCCCAACGCACCATCTGTTCGTTGATTTCAAGGCGGCATACGACAGTATAGACCGCGTAGAGCTATGGAAAATTATGGACGAGAACAGCTTCCCTGGGAAGCTTACCAGACTGATCAAAGCAACCGAGGATGGTGTGCAAAACTATGTGAAGATTTCGGGCGAACACTCCAGTTCGTTCGAATCGCGCCGGGGACTAAGACAAGGTGATGGACTTTCGTGCCTGTTGTTCAACATTGCGCTAGAAGGTGTCATGCGGAGAGCCGCGGTATGATTTTCAACAGATCCATGAAGAACTTATTTAATTTCTCTTCAGTTGTTTTGTAACGAAAATTGAAGGGTCCCTTTTGTTAAATGTGACTAAGGTGTCTATATTTTCGATAAAAATAGAATGAATACAGAATAATTCCCTGAGTCATAGTATATGGTATTTTCGTCTTAGCTGATGATCACATTCTACCGAATCAAAACATACGATTCAACTTGGGTTTTATTCTCAAATATGCAGACACATCGAATTGTGCCTTTATAGTTGTTAGCCAATTAATTCAAAATTCATCATAAAAATATGTTAACCAATCCTATACTAACGGTTGCGGCCGACGCGTTAGGTATTACTAAGCATTCGTGGGCGCGGCTTTACTACCAGCCTATCAGTATTTAATTTTCAACCAAATTGACACATAAAAGCGGAAGCTGTGAACATTCTTGCTTCCAGCTAGTAGATTTCATTTCACCTCGTAAAAACAGGCTTATCGCCGTACTCATAGATTCCGCAATCTGTAATAAATTAAACTGTGAATGACTGTAAGCTCGCGGATATGTTGCTTGTTGCTGATTTGTCACTCGCTAAGATGCCGAAATCGGATAACCGAAATAGTTGCACACTGGAAGATGCGGCACATGCGAGTTAAACTGGTCCAGTTTTGTATATTTGTACGATTAGTTACATACATAAATAAAATCAAAAACGCCTTTCCATTTTTTTATATAGAACCTGTCCCTTCAAGTACTTTTTTTGCGGATGGCATTTATCGACAAAAGCACTTGTAATTTTTTTTTCCTGAATTGCAGATCATGGGAAATTGGAGAACCTACTTGTTTTATGGCTTTTAGTTTGGTAATATTATAAGCATATCAGCTAAAAGATTCAGTAAGATTTTCAATTGCTGTTTAATTTTGGATAATGAATTTTGAAGCTTAGTTAAACCATTTCACAATACCAGCCAGCACTTAAGAGCAAAAGATTTAATCGAGTTCCAAAGAGCTGATCGGTCCATTGCATGTTATTATTCTAGCCAGCCTAAAGAAAATAGAGCGGATAGGCAAGGCGTGTGAATCATAAGGCACACATTTATGAACTAATGCTCAGTTTCAAATCTTTTGCGGTGAAGGCTTTGCGGTGGTTAGCTTGGGTGAAAGAATCAGAAAACCACATTTGTCTATGCCCAAACCTCAAAACAGCTTCTCGATGGCCGTTAATTGCTCGTGTGCAGTACAGCCAGATACGAAATGTCAAAAAACGAAGGTGTTTGGAAATTTGACCCACTTTCGACCCACATTACCATATTGAACAACAAATCATATGCAGGTAACTTCTTATCCCATGTGTTGATGGTGGTTAGGAAATCCGCGGCGTTCAGAAAATGTTGTAATCTAATATAAACACTACCGATGCGGGTTGACTGATGGCGTCAAGCATCGACTGGACTCCCGCGCTTACAGTTTCAGATGGTTAATTAATTGACGGTATTTATGGTCGGGATGCTTGACCAGGTTCAACATCGATAGCGTACGCGAGCTGGTCATGCTTGTTGACATTCCAGTTGACATTTATTTTATGTGCGCCTTGTCCGATGAAGATGATGTACCGAAGAAATGCCTGAAGTGCGATCAGGTGAGGTCTCTTCTCAATAACCAGTTCTGATTTATTAGCCGATGGACAGTGCTGACCAAACCGGGCGGATCAAAAGATTGCCCAAAAACGATAAGTTCTCTTACCTCGTACAACATTCATGGGTGGCGGCGATGCTTGAGATAATGATGAGTAAGTTGTTTCAATTCATTGCGATCTACTGGTTGAATGGCGCGTTGGCATATGGTTTTTGTACTTCGGCACTTGATTAGTTTTATCGCCGCATTTGTGTGTTGATTGAATGACGCACGATTTTGGCCATCTCAAAAAACGTTCTATGCCACAAGGTTTGAACATTTTAATTAACTCCACCGATGCGAGGTGTGATGAGAATACGCACTGCTCGTTTATACCGCTAACCTTTTCAAAACTCTCTTCTACTATTTGGCATTATGATTTCGAAGATATTTCTTAAGAAAATGTTACCAAGCCGCAAAATTAGTTTTTATGATGTACACCCGATTCTTTTTTTACACGAGGGATGCGTTCCGTATAAAAAAAAATCAGTTTTCAAAAAGTTTTATGATTTCTCGACAAGTCATGAAAAGTGGAGCAACTTTGTCAAAATTTTGCATGGATTTTTTTACACGGCCGTGTAAGTATAGATAGGTATATAAAAACAAAAGTAGTTCAAATGAACACATCTGCTGGTAGAAACTTAATGCAAGGAGTTGCGTGTGACCTAATGCAAATAATGGAAAACTGCACATGTACAAGGAAAAAAGTGGAAACTTCATCGCAAAACTCTTCAAAACTTCTCGGGGAAATTCTTCGAAATTCGTTGGAGAAGTTTTTTTTGCAAATGCATCAGAATTTCCTCGGGGTTTTCTTCGGCAGTTTTCTCGGGAAATTCTTCGGAAGTTCCCCAGCAAAGGTTTCGAAATTTGCTCGGCAATTTCTTCTAATTTTTTCGTGGAAATTCTTGCAAAACGAAATTCCCTTGCAAAACTCTACGGACTTTCGTCGGAAAAAAGAGATTTCCTCGGAACAATTTCCGGAATATCCTCGGGAAGTTATTCTGAATTCGCTAGGAAATTTCTCAGGGATGAAGGCCTCTTTTCCGAAAAGAACAGTAGAAGCCTCCTTTCAAGAGGCTCGGAAGCCTCCTTTTAAGAGGCTCGGAAGCCTCCTTTTAAGAGGCTCGGAAGCCTCCTTTTAAGAGGCTCGGAAGCCTCTTTCAAGAGGCTCAGAAAGCTCTTCTCAAGAGGTTGGTTAGCCATCTTTCAAGAGGCTCGGAAGCCTCCTTTCAAATGGCTCGGAAGCCTCCTTTCAAGAGGCTCGGAAAGCTCTTTTCAAGAGGCTCGGAAGCCTCCTTTCAAATGGCTCGGAAGCCTCTTTTCAAGTGGCTCGAAAGCCTCCTATCAAAAGGCTCGAAAGCCTCCTATCAAAAGGCTCAGAAGCCTCCTTTCAAGAGGCTCGGAAGCGTCCTTTCAAGAGGCTCAGGCCTCCTTTCAAGAGGCTCAGAGCCTCCTTTCAAGAGGCTCAAGCCTCCTTTCAAGAGGCTCAGGAAGCCTCCTTTCAAGAGGCTCGGAAGCCTCCTTTCAAGAGGCTCAGAAGCCTCCTTTCAAGAGGCTCAGAGCCTCCTTTCAAGAGGCTCAGAAGCCTCCTTTCAAGAGGCTCAGAAGCCTCCTTTCAAGAGGCTCAGGAAGCCTCCTTTCAAGAGGCTCAGAAGCCTCCTTTCAAGAGGCTCAGAAGCCTCCTTTCAAGAGGCTCAGAAGCCTCCTTTCAAGAGGCTCAGAAGCCTCCTTTCAAGAGGCCTGGAAGCCTCCTTTCAAGAGGCCTGGAAGCCTCCTTTCAAGAGGCTCAGGAAGCCTCCTTTCAAGAGGCTCAAGCCTCCTTTCAAGAGGCTCTGGAAGCCTCCTTTCAAGAGGCTCAGGAAGCCTTCTTTCAAGAGGCTCAGAAGCCTCCTTTCAAGAGGCTCAGAAGCCTCCTTTCAAGAGGCTCAGAAGCCTCCTTTCAAGCGCCTCAGAAGCCCCCTTTCAAGCGGCGCAGAGGCCGCGTTTCAAGAGGCTCAGGCCTCCTTTCAAGAGGCTCAGGCCTCCTTTCAAGAGGCCTGGAAGCCTCCTTTCAAGAGGTTCAGAAGCCACCGTTCAAGAGGCTCAGAGGCCACCGTTCAAGAGGCTCAGAAGCCTCCGTTCAAGAGGCTCAGAAGCCTCCTTTCAAGAGGCTCAGAAGCCTGCTTTCAAGAGGCTCGGAAGCCTCCTTTCAAGAGGCTCGGAAGCCTCCTTTCAAGAGGCCCGGAAGCCTCCTTTCAAGAGGCTCTGAAGCCTCCTTTCAAGAGGCTCGGAAGCCTCCTTTCAAGAGGCTCGGAAGCCTCCTTTCAAGAGGCTCGGAAGCCTCCTTTCAAGAGGCTCGGCAGCCTCCTTTCAGGAGGCTCAGAAGCCTCCTTTCAAGAGGCTCGGAAGCCTCCTTTCAAGAGGCTCGGAAGCCTCCTTTCAAGAGGCTCGGGAGGCCTCCTTTCAAGAGGCTCAGGCCTCCTTTCAAGAGGCCCGGAAGCCTCCTTTCAAGAGGCCCGGAAGCCTCCTTCAAGAGGCTCAGAGCCTCCTTTCAAGAGGCTCAGAAGCCTCCTTTCAAGAGGCTCAGAAGCCTCCTTTCAAGAGGCTCAGAAGCCTCCTTTCAAGAGGCCTCAGAAGCCTCCTTTCAAGAGGCTCAGAAGCCTCCTTTCAAGAGGCTCAGAAGCCTCCTTTCAAGAGGCTCTGGAAGCCTCCTTTCAAGAGGCTCAGGCCTCCTTTCAAGAGGCTCAGAAGCCTCCTTTCAAGAGGCTGGGAAGCCTCCTTTCAAGAGGCTCAGAAGCCTCCTTTCAAGAGGCTCAGAAGCCTCCTTTCAAGAGGCTCAGAGCCTCCTTTCAAGAGGCTCGGAAGCCTCCTTTCAAGAGGCTCAGAAGCCTCCTTTCAAGAGGCTCAGAAGCCTCCTTTCAAGAGGCTCGGAAGCCTCCTTTCAAGAGGCTCAGAAGCCTCCTTTCAAGAGGCTCAGAAGCCTCCTTCCAAGAGGCTCAGAAGCCTCCTTTCAAGAGGCTTGGAAGCCTCCTTTCAAGAGGCTCGGAAGCCTCCTTTCAAGAGGCTTTCAAGAGGCTCGGAAGCCTCCTTTCAAGAGGCTCGGAAGCCTCCTTTCAAGAGGCTCGGAAGCCTCCTTTCAAGAGGCTCGGAAGCCTCCTTTCAAGAGGCTCGGAAGCCTCCTTTCAAGAGGCTCGGAAGCCTCCTTTCAAGAGGCTCGGAAGCCTCCTTTCAAGAGGCTCGGAAGCCTCCTTTCAAGAGGCTCGGAAGCCTCCTTTCAAGAGGCTCTGAATCCTCCTTTCAAGAGGCTCGGAAGCCTCCTTTCAAGAGGCTCGGAAGCCTCCTTTCAAGAGGCTCGGAAGCCTCCTTTCAAGACGCTCGGAAGCCTCCTTTCAAGAGGCGAGATGTTAGAATGGAAAATTGAGACTCCTTACTCTTTCTTTTTTTCTTCCTTTTTCTTTTTTGTCCTACCTTCTGCCGTCTTCTTTTCCCATTTTTCTACCTACTTTGTCCTACTTCCTTCTTCTGTCTTTTACTGCTTCACTTGCTATTCTTCCTTTTTTCCTATTTCCTTCTTTCTAATTCCTTTTATATTATTTCTTCTTCCTTCTTGCTTCTTATTTGTTTCTCTCCCTTTTAATTATTATTTCTTGTAATTTTTTTCATTTTTCTTTGTTTCTTTTGTTTCTTCTTTCCCTGCCTTTTCCTTCTTTATTCTTGCTTCTTTCTTTTCCTGCTTCACTTCTCATTCTTCCTTCTTTTTTCCTGTTTCCTTCTTTCTCATTCCTTCTCCCTTTTTTCTTTTTCCTTCGTACTTCTTTCTTCTCCCTTTTAATTTTTATTTTTTTGGTTTTTTCCTTCCTTCTTTTTCTTTGTTTCTCTTCTTTCTTCCTCTCTTGCTTTTTCCTTCTTTTTTCTTCCTTTCTACTTCTTTACTTCTCTTCTTTCTTCCTCTCTTGCTTTTTCCTTCTTTTTTCTTCCTTTCTACTTCTTTACTTTTCCTTCTGTATACTTCCTTCTACTTAAATCTTTTTTCCATTTTTCCTTCTTCTCAATTCTTTTTTTCCTTCTACTTCCTTCCATCTTCCTTCTTCCTTTTGTCATATATCTCGTCATTCCACTTCCCAATTATTATCTCGCACTGCTCACCTATTACTTTAATTTTTATCACAACTCTCTTTCAACTTCTCACTTTTCACCTATCACCACATTTCACTTCTTTATCTTAATTCAAACATATCTTTTCTCACTTCTAATTTCTTACTTGGCTCACACCACACTACACAGAACTTACTTTCATTTCTCAGAACTCATTTCTTACTACTATGTACTCACTTCGAACATCTCTTTTCTCAGTAACTGAGGTGATAACTGTTACCACCTTTTACTATTCACTTCTCACTTCACTTCACTTAATAAAGAAACAAAATTTGAACTATTCGGTTAAATGGCTTACTCTTTCGTGCATCTGATCATATTCAGATCAAATCGTAAGGAAGAGAGCTCAAAAATGAGCCCTGGAGAAGAACTATGAGGAAAACTCGTACGCTTTGCTGGCAACAAATTGAGCGAATGGTTGTTCAAAATCGGTGAAAGTTCACACGAGTAGGGTTTGTCGGATAAGACATCGATGCAAACTGCATCAGAAGCGCCTCCAACGTCTAAAAACACTTAGCCGATTTGCTCTTGTTTAACGAAATAAGCTGAATTTCTGAAGAAAGGAATGCAAGACTGTCGTTCGTCCCTTGCGTCTTCAATTTTAAAATTAATTTGTGATGAAAATGGTCGGCTGTGGCCGATTTTTCAAACCACAGAACTTAACAGAACTTTTTGAAAACGTCGTAAGTCCAAAATAGAAGCTCTCTTTCGATTATTACGAAGCCTTACTAACATTTACATTGGATATTTTTTTACTGAGATCTGAAGAAAATAGCTTTGTCTAGTGTGCTGATGTGGAAATGGTGTAATAAATGCAAAACTAGCTTCGATATTAGTGAAAGGGAGCGTAATGAAAGAGAGTCTCTCATTTGGACATACGACGTTTTCAAAAATTATGCTTCCAACGTAAGACTCAACAATAGAGACGTTTAAAAAGAGAATACAAAAATAAAATAAGAAAAAGAGAAATTACTTCAGAGATAAGTTAGTAGGGACACGGCAGGTATTTCCGTCCATCGTCGTAGGGGCTAAAACCAACGAAAGCAACGTACATTTGCTAGAACTCCACTATAGCAGAACGTTTCTCCTGAGCTTACGATTTGGTACGTATGAGTTTTGCAAAAAAGCGTCTTTTTTATTGGTTTTAGAGACTATGACGAACAGACGAAAATACCTGCCGTGTCCCTATAGGGCTGAACATTTCTTTAATGAAGACAAAAAAACTTCATTGGCTCTTTTTCCCAAATATAAGTTAGGGTAAGTGTACCGGATTTGGCCACCTTAGTGCCTAATTTTGCCAACCCCGAAAAGTGCACATTTTCTCTAAAAAAAATATCGATCAGTTTCAACAGCGAAGGAAGATAAGGGATATATCTCCTGTTAAAACTTATAAAAACCTCGAAAATTTGTATTACTTTTGGAGTTATGTTAAAAACTGACCAAATTAGAAACATGGCCAAAACTTTCCGTTTTCCTTCCATTTTGCAACTCATAGTTACAATTTCGTCTACTCTCGAAAGTAATGAGAGAAGCATAAATTTTATTGATTTTTTTGGCAAACATACGTATTTTCTTGTGAAAAAAATACGTAACACATAATTAAAAATGAGAAATTTAAATTCACTTGCCTCTCGTATCATAGTTTTTGATAAAATTGAGAAGATGAATGTACCTATAAGATGTAGGTAGAGCCAGATCTTCTTAATTGCAACATTGCTGCCTCACAGCTTATTGTTCATTCAGCACTTCCACAGTTATTTTTGATTCGTATATAATGTAGCCAACACGTTGATGCTTTTATGTCTAGGGAAGTCGATAAAATTTCCAACCCGAAAATTTCCCAGACCGGACTGGTAATCAAACCTAGTCACCTTTAGCATGGTCTTGATTTGTAGCTGCGCATTTAATCGCAAGATCAAGAAAGGCCCTACTGAGCAAGTACAATAACCTTATTTTTTTATTCCCATTGTTATTTTTTTCAACTATCTCCATCAAGTAGTAAGTAGTTGGAATGCCTAATCTTCCCAAAATGAGATAAACGTTTGTACACCCTAGGTCAACATTCTGATATCTGAATGGAAGTCCATCGCTCGTTGTTGGTGCCCAATATGGCCCTTGGCTCTAAAGCTTTTTCTTGTTTACCGTCCCTCAATAAAAATGTCTCATTACAGTTGTAAACTATTCTGCTATCGCATGAGGTTTACTATTTGATTTCAGCGAGATTAACGATACATGCAAAACGATAAAGCATTTACGCAGTTTGCCATTTCTTGTCAACCATCACCATCGCCATTCGTTTTGACTAGACAAACTGCACGTTTTTCTCTGTCACATTTTTAAATACCTTCACTATCACCGCGGCGTTGACGACTCGTTTCATTCATGTTTCGTTGGTGGTATCTTGCGCTGCGCCGGCAGATGCTCGGTAGTAAATGGTTTTATACGATAAGTGGCCCATTCAAAGTGTCACGTTTTATTGATCAATATTTGTTGAATTTATTAGCAAATCAAACGTGTGAAGCCCAGAGGCGTGCCTCGAGACTCACTGTATGCAAAAAGCTGAGCAATGTGGTTCTCCTAAAGTGGATGTCAGGCAGATAACGCCATGCCGCAACCTATTCCATTGATTTGATTCTCCGGTCATGATCGATTAGTCAGTCGGCGTGCCCTCTGGCTCGCTCATAGTATCGACACGCAGCATGTGGCAGTTAGCGTTGTTTGACACTTTTTATGGCTATCGACGAGTATTGATCGTTAAATCAACACATTCAAGACGCTCTTTGATTGATGAGCTACGAGTATCTTATTAGCATATCTCACTGCATCATTGCCGGGGCTACTTGCGATTGTTAAGTTCTGTCGCCGACCTTGCGTGCTTTCAAGGATGTTCTCACAGAATCTTACTGAATCATATGGTGCTAATTAGCGTCATTTCCCTTAATTTTATAAAATTTCAAAATGTTTATTCAAAGCATTAAAATACTTGTATGCACAGAGCAATGGTCAAGTCGATGTCATCATCATCTGCTTGTCAATATGTGTACAAACAGTCATATCGTGATATTATATGTTTACACTCCCTTAACCCAAAAACGGTGGCTTACGGTCCCCTCCTTTCAAACCATGAATTTGCAAATTCAAGCATTCTCGTTGGAAATTTATTCTTTTTCACACGATAATCGTTGTCTCCACGAACCACTCGATTTGACGCCATTGACGCAGAACCATCAAAGTATAATTAACACATCATGAAACGTTCATTAGCTCCCGGCACGAAGTGTTCCTTGTGGCTGCAAATACCACCGAAATATCAAGAGACACCCATAAGAAACGGAAGCCAGCATAGCGCTCTCTGGTAGCATCTTTAACTTTTTGTAGATAGGCTCGCTCGCAACAACCTTCGACTTGATGCGCGGAAACCCTAATACAAGAAATGACCTTACTGCAAAGGTTCAGCATGTTGCGATTCACCGATTGGTGGTGTACAAATCAGATCTTTTCTGGCATGTTTTGCTTAATGGGCGCTACTGGCTGTACATGATAAAGGCATCTCTAATGACCTATGTAGAATTTTTCGAACGAGTAGCAGCATTTAAAACAGGAAAAGAGATGCAGCCGTGCCTTCGACTGGCAACGGCGAAGAGATAATGACGATGTACACGTGGGCATTATTCGCTAAGCATAGTGTGTAAAGATCGAATAAAAAAGATTTGCAAAGATCTGTATGCTGCAAGGAACTTTTCGGTGGGATCATGAGGGGTCAATGTATGCATTGAGCATGAGATCAGTTGATTATTGTGGGATTGAAACCATTATCATTACACATCAATAGGCTTTCAATGCTTCGAACTGACATCGAGTAATCGTCTTTTGAATTATCGCAGTGCCTCCTCCCGTCCAACTTGTCCGCTCAATTGCGCTACTGCGGTGACGACGCCAGAGCGCAAAACGATGAGACGGAGCTTGAAATTCTCCGGTTTTGCTGGAGGAAGGAGATTTATTTTTGAATACAGCAATCTCTCGAATAGTTCGTGATGTCATACAAATTTTGGCACTTTTAGAGTTGTATGTTTTTCGTCATTATTTATGATCCCTTTTATCTATATAATAAAAATGAAATGGTCTATGTTCGTAACCGCATAACTCGAAAACGGCTAGATGGATTTTATTCATTCCTTCAGCAGCTGCTTCGTTATAGTTTCCGACGGGTTTATATGATATTTCCTTAGTCGAAAATAATAAGTAAGGTTGAGTAAATCGTGAAAAACTAAAATGAAGATTCGTATGGAAATTCGCATGGGCAGTTCGCAACGCGTATTTTCGCCTACTATGCAGGACCACGTCTGCCGGGTCGACTAGTTATTCATATTTATTATTCGTATCACATTCATAAACGCAAGAAGACTAAGAAGACTAAGAAGACTAAGAAGACTAAGAAGACTAAAAAGATTAAGCAGATTAAGAAGACTAAGAAGACTTAGAAGACTAAGAAGACTAAGAAGACTTAGAAGATTAAGAAGACTTAGAAGACTAAGAAGACTAAGAAGACTAAGGAGACTAAGAAGACTAAACTAAGAAGACTAAGAAGACTAAGAAGATTAAGAAGATGAGGAAGAGTCTCGATACCGTCCGCACCAACATTTACCCCACTATGTCATCTCTTCCGTGAACCACTTCTTATATTTGTCTCCGAATACACTGGTGCTCCGCCAATACACCAATATTAGGGGAAAACAGTGTACAACGCACTAACAGGGCAAAATGGCCGTACTCATAAAATTAGAGGAAAAATTAGCAGAATCCATTAATTTTCACTTAAACTTAACGATTTCCGAATCTTTTTCACTTCACCTGTAAGATTGTCGTTCAATCCATTTAAACAAAACAAACAACCATGCGTTCATCATTATTTTTCATGCAATTGAACTATTTTACACCACCATTTGGGCGTTTTGCAACAGGCCCATTTCTAAAATTTATTTTGAATGCGATAGAAAGTCATAGCTTCGTTGTTTTGAATTGAAGATCATTGTGAAACGTATCTGGCTTTATGAATTTCGTATCTGCACGTTGAAATGGTTTGGTATTCATGTTTTTATTGTTGAAAACATCGAAAAAGCTTAATGGGTGCATTTTGGACTGTTGTCCCCTACATATGTCATCCACTTTAAGTTTATTTACACTCACAAACCCCTCGAACCGCTAATTCATTTTTGGTAGAGGAGTGCTCCACCGCACACCGCCGTCACTGTTTAAAATCTGTAACGCGGGTTTCCACAACAATTCAAGTTTTTAGACCGCAGAGTTCTCCGTGGAAATTCCCAAATGATATTTCCAATTTTCGTTACAGTACAAATGAATTCCTTGGAAATTCCTTAAAATATCCCATTGATATCCCTAGTAAATTTGCATGAAAATTAGGAAGAAAGTCTTCCTAGGTTTTCGGAAGTATTTAAGTGAACATTCTAAAGGCCAAATGGCAGAAATCAATTTGGGCGAATGTCACATGTTGTTTGGACGAATATGTCATTTGGCAGAACAAACAATTAGGCCAAAACGCAGGGTTCGTACAAACGTTCGATGGCTGTTAAAGTTTAGAAAGGCGCATGATGAAAAGAAAATCGAATCTTTCCAGCATTTTATGTGAAGAAATTAAGGGTTGATTACAAAAATGGCGATGCTGAAAATCTGTTCTCAATGGTGGCGTCTTAGTTAAAAATCCTCTAGTGGCCGTCGGACAAAAGCAGCAAAAAAGGAAATTCCAATACAAGTTTGTGTATCAAAAAATCGATTGTGTATCAATAACAACAATAATTTAAGGACTGTCATACATCAGTAAAGTTAAATACTATATTTCTTAGAGAGTCTGTGTGGAAATCGCGTATGTTTATTCATTTTTGGTTGTGATATATCGGAAATCAGAAAAGGGGATCAAGTCTACCCAGTCTCCCCTACATTCAGTTCTAATAGGCTTTTCTTGCACCATATGCAGAATTTGTCTATTTCATTGCGGAATACATTGATGTCGACTTCATTTCTTATTTTCATAAAGAGCTTCATATCATCGGCATAAATTAACACTTTAATGTTTTTCAGAATGAAGGAAATGTCGTTTACGTACAAGATAAAAAGAAGAGGGCCCAAATGAGAGCCTTGAGGGACTCCCGAAGTGACTTGAATTGTTTTTGATTTGTGTCCATTAAATTTGATAATTTGTTGGCGGTCAGTTAGTATGATTCAAGCCATTTCAGGAGTCGTGGTTCAATTCCAATTTTGTGTAGTTTAAAAACGCAACGGTATATCAATGCTATCGAATGCCTTGCTAAAGTCCGTATATAGAGCTTCTACATGGTTGCCGTTATCCATTGCATTCAATGAAAAGTCTACGAATTGAAGCAGATTTGTTGAGGTCGAGCGACCTTTAAAAAAGCCGTGTTGTGTGTCAGTTACTCGGTTTTTGATTTGCAAAAATAGCTTCTCGTTGACAATTGCCTCGAAAAGTTTTGGAATGCAAGAGATAAGGATGCCACGATAATTACGTACGTCTGATTTTCGCCCAGATTTAAATATTGGTACTAGAAAAGAGCTTTTCCATATTTTGGGAAGATTCCAGATTCAGAGACTTATTGAAAAGCCAATATAGAGGAGTAGTGAGTTATTTTGCTAGTTTTTAATATATACTGGTGGAATCGCGTCTGGGCCAAATCTCTTCGAAGCATCCAAGTTCATTAGAGCGTCGAAAATTTCCTGTACTTGAATTTGATTTACACCAACATCCCTGAAAAATTCTGGATTAAACGCAAAATAATCGCGGTCGTGATCTTCTTCCGAAAATGTAGTATAGATGTCTTGGGAAAAATTGGCAAATAAATTACAGTTTTTTTCCGAGCTATCGCCAACATTTTCGTCGAGGTGAATTACAGATGGAAAATTGTCTGATTTTAATTTTGTTTTTACGTAATTGAAAAAGTTCTTTGGACAGGACTTTATTTCAAGCTCAGTTTTTGAATTATATTTTTCATGTGCATTACTGATGGCTAGATTCAGTTGGTCGCAGATTTCCAAATATTTCGCTAAGTTTTGATCACTCTCTTCTTTCTTGTAGATTTTATGTGCTTTTTGTTTGCGATTTTTCAAATTTTTTATTTGACCGTTGTACCAGCTTGGACTTTTTGTATTTCTTTGTCGTCGTTTTTTCTTAAGTGGAATTTCTTGTTCAATTATTTGCTGTAAAGTTTCGTTAAAAGTGTATGCAGCAGTATCGATGTTTCCTTCATTCCTTATAATTGACTGCCAATTATTACTATTTAATCTTAGTTTAATTCTTTCATAGTCTGCTGAATGGTATTCGAAGACTTCCTCGTACTCATAGTCGTTGGGTCTTTAGTGGGCGTGAATGATTAAAGAATATTCGATTGCTGTGTGAAACGCTTCATTTTTCCACAATGGATTTAATGATTCAGTCACACAGAAATCTTCATATACGTTAGTTAATAAAAAGTCCAGAAAGCATTACTGTCTGTTTTTTATATGGTTAATTTGATTAAGCCCAAGTTTAGAGGTTGAATCGAAAATAAATTGCAATGTTTCATTGTCCCCAACGACTGGGAGTAAAATACTTTCTTTTTCAGAGTCCAGAATGAAATCGGCATTGCGTTGGTTAAAGTCACCATAGATGTGAACTTTAACCTCTGGAAGGAGTTGTGATAAAATTTGTTCAGCACATTGGAAAAAACTTTCATACGTGCTTTTATGAGCATGGTCAGGTGGAAAATACACCGAGGCAAACAAGTGTGTTTCACCTGCGATGTATGATTTCACCCAAACATGCTCAAATTCTTTAAATTTAGATGTAGGAATCATTTCTGAATTAAGTAGTCGAAATAGCTACAAGAACTCCCCCACCTGATTTTCTATTGGACTCATGAAAATTTCTGTCGTTTTGAAATACATTAAAGCCGCTTCCAAAAACTTCTTCACTTTTTACGCTTTCGTCCCAGCTAGTTTTGGTAGCCAAAATGGCCGAAATGCTCAAAATGTTTTTATAAATTTCCTTCATTTTAGTGCTCAAAATGTTTTTATAAATTTCCTTCATTTTAGCTGGACTTTTCATGCGATTGAAATTTTGACAATATATCGAAACTTCAGTCACATTCTGTTTAAATTCTGAAGAAGTTTTTGGCTGCTCGTCGGTCAAAGAAATAGTGCTACTTACTTCAGGCGAAGAAGGCGTCCTTACTTGCGAAAATTTCTGGGGGAAGGAGAGTGGAACCTGGTTGAGCTCTCCTTTAGCTGTTGCAAGCGATGTGTCCGTTCACTCGAAAGGTATTGGCGATAAGACTGCAGGTCTACTGCGGCTTCAACTGGCCCAACTCCATATTCCTGATGTACTTCGGTGAATACGCGATGAAGGTGTTCAGGAGACGATGGTAGTCCTTCAGATGCAAGAAGCATCTTGATGCTGGTTGGCGTCATTCCATCGATGCACACGTTTGGAGTCTGGCCTCTCATTTAAGTACGCAACATACAACCGAACAACCCTCATGATGGTAAGGCCACGTAGTCTGGCTTTTAGGAATCACCCGTCACCTTCCGTAGATTGCTGCGTCAGAGGAACGATGGGTGGTTCCATTGGATCTAGTTCGAATTGGTCTTCAGGATGGTGGTTGTTCTTATTGCTGAAGTTGCTGCTGCCGTTGCTGTTGATCCTGCTGAGTATTAGCGAAAGGTGCTTGTGGTTCCAATTGTGATTTTTTAGGTGAATTGATGGTTTCACCCGTATTGAAATTGATGAAAGATTTTGCATTAGGAGCTGATAGAGCTGCAATTGGATGTTCTATTGTTATTGGAGGACCAGAAAATTGACTTTTTGCCATTAGCAGTAGTTGCTTGTCATTTGGTTTGTTGTTGCTTTTACTGTGTCGTTTAGGTCGTTTAACCATTTCAGTGGTTCGTTTGACATTCGTCTTGCTAACGATGTTGGTTTTGATATTGCTGCCTTGGGTATTGGTGCTGTTGAGACGATTGTTTTGCATGGAGATGTTCTGCTGACGCCGTTCATGTTCCAATTTTTTCCAGTCTGGGCTCCACCTACATTTCATTTCCCCACCTTGAAAGCATTTCCAGCCGGGTTCGTTCATATGCGTAGAGCAACTTCCTTTTACTTGAGCATCGGCACTTAGCATTTTTGCACGACGCTCAGCAAAAAGCTCAGCAATGGCATTACGCGCAAGTTTATTCTTAGTGGGCGATTTCTTGAAATTTTGATGCTTGGCTCGATGATGCCAGTGTTGCCAGGACCAGCATTTTCTGAAGAGAAAGGGTTGATTGCAAAAATGGGCTCTTTCGGTGGTATCGATGTTTCACTAGGAGCTTGGTTCACGCATCATTCGGACTATCGCTTGGTTGATGTTTGTTAACATTTAATCTGCTGTTTTCGGAACCACAATTGAAGAGAAGAAAAAGATAAACCGATGTGAAATTTCTCAAGATAACGAAACACAACCGTGTGATGGCTAATGAAAATTATGCTTTTTGCCGGTGGTGTCAGAAGCAATTTTATTTTTAGAAAGTCGTGTCAAGTACGAGACACTGAAGACAGCCTTACAGTTGAGGTCGAGATACGTATCTGTAAAGATTATTACGTGGTGAAAGTAAATGAACTAGTAAACTTATCTTATGATAGGTAATTTTATTTTTGTTTTATACTTTGAAGTAAATTCATTTCGAATCAACTTTCTCTTGGTCCAAAAAAGAACCGATTTATGTATTTTAAATAATGCGCCTTTTCAATCTCTAAGAGAAACACAACTAAAATCAGAATATCGTGAGAAAATTTCATTTGGCTGCTACTGACGTCATTCATACGAATAATGTTTTTGCGTCATCTCCGTCCTATGCGCGCTTGTGCTTATTTCTATTCGCTTTGCAATCACTATGCGAAGAAATTTTCGTAGTCCTATGTCACCTTTGCGCATTATCTGATTAGGCTGCACCTTTGAGTTTTTGGCTATTTCTAAATTCCGGGATTGTAAACGAGACTTTGCTTGCTGCTGTCAACAGTCCTGTCAAGAAGTTGCCAAAGCTATCGATTGGCGCTTATTGAAGATTGTTTTTAACCTTTCCGTTCCCTGACGCCTGTTTTTGAAAACTAACTGTATAAACCACATTTCTAAAACGATTCCTTCGCAACAAGTTGCATTCGTTCCGGTTGGATCCCAATTTTCTGTTCATTCTTTGGTCACTCTTGAGTACGGTTCAAGAATTATTCCAGAATCAGTTGGGGTTAGTTGTCCCTAGAAATAGTGGCCATTTACAGATGAAATGATGGGAAGGATATTTCTAGGGTTCCTGAGCCACACGGGTTTAATACGGCCACAATCTGGGGGACCTCCGGAATGGCCTCAAACCTCAAACTTCATGATTTCACAGAGCAACTTCGGGCCACTTCGGTTTAATCCGGCAACATCGGCCATAATCCGGAGGACCCCAGGAATGGCCATTTCCTAAATTGAGTCAAAATAAGTCGTGTGACACCTCAAACTTCATGATTTCACAGAGCACTCGGGTTTAATCCATCCACATCGGGCACAAACCAGGGGACTTCCAGAATGACCATTTCCTAAATAAAGTCAAAACAGACCATGTCACACCTCAAACATAATAAATTTACAAAACAATGATGGAAATCATATTCTAAGGGTTTCTGGGCCGTTTGGGTTCAATCCGATCACATCGGCTAGAATCCGAAGACCTACGAAATGAACACTTTTTAAATCCAAACGCAATAGGACGTGTGCAATCTTCTTCTTATTCTTCTTATTGGCATGACATCCCCACACTGGGACAGAGCCGCCTCGCAGCTTAGTGTTCATTAAGCACTTCCACAGTTATTAACTGCGAGGTTTCTAAGCCAAGTTACCATTTTTGCATTCGTATTTCATGAGGCTAACACGATGATACTTTTATGCCCAGGGAAGTCGAGACAATTTTCAAGCCGAAAATTACCTAGACCGGCACCGGGAATCGAACCCAGCCACCCTCAGCATGGTCTTGCTTTGCAGCCGCGCGTCTTACCGCACGGCTAAGGAGGGCCGTGTGCAATCATTGCTTTGTAAAACCATGAAGCGGTGTCACATGATCTGTTTTGCCTCAATTTAAATGGCAATGTGACCGGATTGAACCCAGGTCCAGGTGGCCCAGGGACGCTGAAAATATAAATCTCATCGTAGCATTGTGAACTTATGAAGATTAAGGTGTCACCCGACGTATGTGGACTCAATTTAGAAAATGACCATTCCATAAATCCTTCGGAATATGCCCGATACGATTGTATTGGATGCAAAAGGCCCTGTGATTCTAAGAATATTATTTCCATTTTTTCTAATTAAATTATGAAGTTTCTGGTGTCACACGACATATTTTGATTCAATTTTAACCTTTCCGTCACTGACGTCTTTTTGTAATAGCTTTCAAAAATTAAAACTGCTGTCCGAATCCGAAGACCTGGATTGTGGCCGATGTGACCGGGCTGAACCCAAGTGGCCCAGGAACCCTTAGAATATTATTTCCTGTTGCATCATAATGTTTGAGGTGTGACATGATCTGTTGACGTAATTTAGGAAATGGATTGGGAAATTTTGGATTGGGAAATTGGATTGGGAAATTTTTGTACCAGATTGAACCCTAGCCTAGAAGTCCAGGAACCCTAAAAATATCTTTTTGATCGTTGCTTCGGAAATCATGAAGTTCGAGTTGTTACACGACATACTTTTACTCAATTTAGAAAATGCCCGATATTTTCTCTGGATTGTGGCTGATGTGACCAAATTGAGCCCAAGTGGCCCAGAATCCTCTCAAAATATTATTCTTATCATTGTTTTGTGAAATCATGAAGTTTGAGATGTCGCACGACCTATTTTGATTCAATTTAACAAATGCCCATTCCGGAGGTCCCCCGGATTGCAGCCGGATTGAACCAGAGTGGCCCAGGATCCTTAAAAATATCATTCCCAATTATTTTTTTTGTGAAATCGTGAAGATTGAGGTGTCAATCGACGTATTTTGACTCAATTTAGGAAATGGCTATTCAGGAGGTCCCACGGATTATGGCCGATGTGGCCGGATTGAGTCCTAGTGGTCCTAGTATCCTGAAAATGTCACTCCCATTACTGCTTTAATTGGTTTTAATTTCTGATAGCCCTTAAAAACAGTCGTCAGGGACGGAAAGGTTCAAAAACAGCGAAGTAAAGAAACAGACCACTTCTCCACAAGCTTCTGCAAAAGCACCGGGTTCTAGTTTGCTGTAGTTAGATGATGAAATAGATTCTGTACTTTTAATCGAAATTGCAATTATGTTTCAGCATCGATCCACACAGGAGGGTTCGCTAAAAATAGTACGTATTGCCTGTACTATTTTTAGTGGTGCGGCACACTTGACACAGACGATTGTACGACAATTCCCCGAAAACCAATTCCCCGAATGCAATTTCCCCGAATGAAGTTTCCCCGAATAACAATTCCCCGAACGTAACATTTCCCCGAATGTAACAATTCCCCGAATGCAACATTTCCCCGAATGCAACATTTCCCCGAATTGTTTCCATAGTGCAGATAAAACTAAAACTGAAAAAGAAATCTGCGTCGTTTTACATAAAGTCGCATAATTGGCGTTTGACATAATTTTGAGCTGCAACAAAAGTGAGGATCGCGAGACAATTTGCTTAAAAATTGTAAAAAAAATAAGATTGTTGGTCATTGGGCCGAAGACCATTATGCCGAACCGTCATTAGGCCGAATGAGGAGTAAGAAGTGAGAAATTAATAGTGAGTAGTGAAAAGTGCGATGTGAGAAGAACGTAATGAAAAAGTGAGAAATGACAGATGAGTAATGAGAAGTGAAATGTGAGATGTGAAAAGTGAGATGTGAAAAGTGAGATGTGAGAAGTGAGAAGTGAGAAGTGAGTAGTGAGCAGTGAGTTGGGAGTAGTGAGTAGTGGGAAGTGAGAAGTGAGTCATGAGAAGTGAGAAGTGAAAAGTAAGAAATGAGAAGGAAGTACATAGTAAGAAGTGAAAAGTGTGGAGTAAGAAGTGAGAAGTGAAAAATATAATGCGAGAATTGTGAGTGGGGAGCGAGAGAAGGCGAAATACGAAGTGAGATGTAGGAAGAGAGAATGGAAAAATGAGGAAGGAGAATAGAGATAAAGGAAGAAAATTAATCCGTTTTCCGGTATAAGGCGAAGGAAAGGTATAAAGCTTTTTTTTTATTGATAATCGCTTCGCCCGGTTTTAGGGGAAGACGAGTTATAATGCCTTCTTAAAATGAACACATTTGCCCAATATAAGACAATGAGGGTAGATGGATCCTTCTTCAATTAAACACGTTTGCCTGGAGTAAAGCGAAAAAAGGAGATAATGCCTTTCTTAAATGATCACGTCTAGGCAGTATAAGGACAATGGAGGGGATATTGTCTTCTTTAAATGAACACGTCGATTAATTCGATATTTTTTTTTGGTCTATATAATTGATATTTATTGCTAGATGCGATCTCATATATCATATCTATTCCGGCCAAACTCGTCTACATCAAAAGAAGAGACTACGTTTATCATTACCTTATTGCAGGCAAATTCCTTTTTCTAAAAAGGTAATTTCATTCTATTTTGGCTTATTTCAAGCTTACGCCTAACTCTAATGAATAGATCACAACTACCGTTTCCTTATACCAGGTAGATACAAAATTTTCAAAGAAGGAATAACATTCACTTCTTCATTATTCTTGGGAAACACCTACTTCCAAAGTAGAGATCAAAGTAATCCGTTGCGTTATTCCGAGTAGATGCATTATTTTTAAAGAAGGGATCACATTCACCATTGTCTTATTTCGGGCATACGCATTTTAATTTTTTGAGGATTCACATCCAAGATTACATCCCAGCAGCACACATGTTCCACGTAGGTGACTGCAACTCACATGTAACCAGACTTGGTTACAATCAAGTTGCTGCAACCAGTTTTTCCTGACTTGTGCTGCTCGGGCAGTAACTTCTTAAGGAAGGGATAGACCTTACGTATGACAGGAGTTTGATTTCACAAATTTTGACCATGATGTTTTCAATCGGAATTTCTGTTCGCGATTCTACTCCATCAAAGAAATTCAGCTTTTGTTCGACTATTTTAGAAAAATAAAATTAATAGGAATCTTTAATCTTTAATTTTTATAACTTAACAATAAGGAAGATCAAGGGCATACAATACTATCGTAAGATTTGATCATGTTCGGTATTTCCAAAGAGACACTCTAGAACAAATCTTTGAACGCTGCTCTGTTCAGACGCTTATAGTTGATGACAATTATGTGTTTGCAAAAAATACTTTATTTTCGGGGATTTGTTACATTCGGGGAAATGTTACATTCGGGGAATTGTTACATTCGGGGAAATTGCATTCGGGGAATTGTTACATTCGGGTAAATTGCATTCGGGAAAATTGCATTCGGGGAATTGGTTTTCGGGGAATTGTCGTACAATCGACACAGACACATTCTAACAGATTGCAAAGCATATCTATTCGGCGATTTTCTGGTACGGTTACGATTAGATTTCAATTCGTTGATAATGGAGTGATATTGATTCTGACAGTGTTCTGTTCTGATAGCTGTTGGATAAATGCAGTTCCACCGTTCCACCGTGTTTTCGTGAATCCGGTTGATGTCGAGTTTATTTTCGTTTCCGACGTGACTTTTGCCCGGTTTTCAGGTACCTTAATAATCCTTGTTGTCTGGAAAACACATTCTACAAGGCAGACAAGGAACCTGTAATGTTTTACCAAATTTTTCTGGTCACTACAGTCGAGAGAAACTGCAGGGGTAGACAGACAATGATGTGGATTTTAGCTTTTTCACTCAATCGAAAACTATTATGCAATTGTTCAGCAGATGATGTAAAATAATTGAAAAATTATTTGGGATGCTACAGACATCAGGAAACGGTCCAAAAATGTCCACTCAAGTTGACGAATGAGTGCCCAATTTTTTTTACTTTCAGCTTTTATAGTCTTTTAGTAGCCTTAAAAACATTAAAAAATGGACGTACTAGAAACACTGTAAGAAAGAAAACAGTGCATCCAGAAACTAAGTGACTCAAACTTTAATCAATTTCATTAACGTAATTAGTTTCATTAGCTTTCATCGTGATATTCACCCGTCGCACCTTTGCGGATTCCACTGTAAATTCTCACCCAACTAACCAACCAGCACGCGATGAGCCGGACGATGACGATATGAGGTTCGTCGCTTATTGAGCGTTTAACGTTTAACGAGATTTGGAAGAAGCATCGGTCGGTGCCCGCCCGAGGTGTGCTGCTGCTTCACCACCCAACGATGCGATGATGGGGCGACGCGAATCATCCGCGTGCGGCGCGTTGTCGCGTTCGCTGAGAGATGCGCTTGTTTTCTCCCGCGGCGGCGTGGAGGAGAACCAAAACAACGGCAGCAACAAAAAAAAAGGTGCAAGAAGTTTGGTTTCGGTACGTTCTTTCGGCTCTTCTCAAGCGGTTTGTTTATTGTTTGCGGCGCGCGCGCGGTGTGCTTGATGGCAGTATATAAACGTTTTTCCGACATCGTTGGGACATCATTCGAATAGTAGGACTCGTCCTTAACGGTTCTAGGGATTTCGCCAGTAAGGATCTAAAGTAATTGCTTCCTCGAGGAGAACTTAGAGCGTCACAATGAACAAGTTCGTGGTCTTCGCTAGCGTGTTTGGAGTTCTGGTGGCAGTAAGTGCGGTTCTTGGAGCACCGGCTCCTCAAGCGGACGCGTCGCCGAGATCCGCCGCTCAGGATGTGCAAACCGTGCGTTACTTCAGTGAAAACAATGGTCCCGATGGTTACAAGTTCACGTAAGTGATCAGAGTGCGATGGCGTACGATAATACGACGAAGTGTTGAATGTACATTGTTGGACAACCAAAAGGATAACTGTGGCGTGAAATTATAAATGTGTTCATGAAGAATCGGTGTAGACTTGATTTAATGCGACCTGTGATAACATTATTAGAAAAATTGTTTAAACGTTCGTCATATCGAGCTTGCCTAAAAAATGGCTGTCAAGTACTAACGGTTTTTAGTGAATTAGTGAACAATTGCCGAGTTAACCTGTTAAATTGCCTTTGACATTGAATCCGTGGTTAATTGCAAAAAAAAAATGTGTTCTCGCAATATTTATTCATCCTTGATTCCGATTTTGCTAGATTTTTTGGAGCTTTCCTTAGCCGCGCGGTAAGATGCGCGACTTCAAAGCAAGACCATGTCAAAAGTGGCTGGGTTCTATTCCTGGTCCGGTCCATGAAACTTTCGGGTTGGGAATTTTTTCGACTTCCCTGCCAGGGAATCCCTGGGCATAAAAGTATCATCATGTTAGCCTCATGATATACGATTGCAAAAACAGTAACTTTGCTAAGGTTGCTAACCTTGCAGTTAACAACTATGGAAGTGCTGAATGAGCACTGAGGGATGTATTGCCAATAATAATAATAGGAAGATTTTTTTTTATTGAATGTAATGTATAGAAATAGATCGATGTTTTTAAAAGAATTAAAAAGTATTTTTTTTGCAATTCAAATGTGGGGAAGATCTATTTAGTCAGCACTCCTCCAATTCTTATAGGTACCCAAAGCCTACATCTTTCCTGTTGTGTTATGAGATGGTAGCGTTTCAGATATTTTAGTTGAAATTATTTAGTTACATATGTTTTTAGTTTGTAAATGTTTTGGAGTTCGGATCATTTTGTGCGGCATTGTTCTGGATTTGATTTTTTGAAGTTTGACTGAATATAGTCTTTCAGTTTCGGTTAAGCATGAGCATGATTGACCGCTCGCGGTTGCTACTTCATTCAAGCCAGACTAGCTGCAACTACACAAGGACCCAATAGATGGTACTCGGGTAGTCGCTTCAATATATTCTTTCAGTTTTTATACATAGAATTAGTAAAATAGAATAATCATGCACTAATCTGAAAGCTCTATCATTGCGCGATCGAGTGCAACCAATGTATCTGCTAATAGAGTTCAATTTCTGTCCTTTTAAGGGCTTCGGAGCCAAAAATGTGCACAAGTGCTTATAATATTAATCCAACCGGTATTTTCCAACATTGTTTGCAAAAGTTCTGCTTTTGATTTTTAATTTATAGTTTAATTATTAAATAATAGAATCTCAATAAGTGCTAATGGATGAATATTTGAGTTTTCTGAACATCATTTCAATCTCTTATTAACGTTGTACTATTAAATAATTTGTGAGGTGAAACATTAAATAGATTTTTTTTTCTTTGCAAAAAGTGTAGGGCGTTTATTTATTTATTTCTCAGTTTCAATGACACACTTGTAGCCACCAATAAACCCATTGTTGACGAACAGATCTATTGTTGTAACAAAGAGCGCGTTAAATAATGTTTTAGGAGAATAACAATTGTTTGGTTGAAGATGCCGGTTGGCCGAAATGATTGTTTGGCATGAAGGCCATTTGGCCGAAAATGACATTTGGTCGAATGGGTCAGACGACCATAAATGTCATTTGTTTAAAAAATTTGGTCAAAAATGTCTACCATTTCGGCCTAACGACTTTTTTGGCCAACGGACCAGTTTGGCCATTTGTACATTTCAGCCAAATGATTTTACCTGACAAGCAACCATTATTTGACCAAATGACCAGTTGTGTTTTGACCAATTGGCATTTTCGACCAGATGGATTTCGGCCTAATTAGGTCGAAAATGGCTTGACCGAAAATGTAATTTGGCTGAAAGCGACATATGGTGGAAAGGGATGTACGTCCAAGTAATTTTGCCGAAAAAGTCGTTTTCTCGCACCGATTATTTGGCCAGAAATGCCGCTTGGCTGAAATTGTTATTGGTCCGAATATGTCTTTTTTCCGAACATCAGTTGATTGGCAGAAAGGCCCAGTTGGCCGAACGGATCATACGGTTGAATTCGTCGTTTTGTGAACAGATCATATGCTCAAATAAAAAATCTGCTCGTTCGACCATATGGCCTATTTGGGGAAACGACCATTTCGGCCAATCCACATTTTCGGCGGAATGATCACTTCAGTCAAACGAAGTTTTCATGAAAACCTGTTCTGCCAAACGATATTTTCGGCCGAATGTCCATTTCGATTTCAATTTTCGTGAGAAGATTTTCGGAAATTTTCCTGAATGCACATTTTCCACAATTTCCACCAAAAATTCTTCGGCGTTTGTGGCGTGTATATGCGGTGCACTCCTCTACTCTCATTCTTCTTAACAATCTAGCTCTGTTTCGAACTTTGTGCACATTCTCGTTCACTCCAGAAAATTAAAATTGGAAATTCGGTCTTCCGTAAACAAAGTGATAATGTTCATTACCCATGCTTCGAGTACTTTCCCTTCCCAGGAAAAACTACATTTCTCAACCTAATTAACAATATGTGGAGAGAGTGTACCTTCTCGGAAGACTGAAGTACGAGCATAGTTATTCAGACCTCGAGAACCAGCTCCCAGGCTGGAGCCCCTTCAGGTTCAGACCTCTCTCCTTAACCTCTTGCCTCTCCAAATTAGTCGGAAGGTTTGCAAACTGGAGTATACAGGAGAATTAACAGGAAGCTGGAAGATTCGATTTTCAACAACGTGCATTTTCTCCTGGTTAAGGAAGTAGCAAACACTTCGCCGATTTAGGGGAAGTACTCTACAACGCTTTTGACCAAGCCAAACATGCCGACCTAGTGTCTTCAGTTGATGGAATGGGGATTCTTTGGGAATATTCTGGAATACATCTCTATCTTATTTTCCCGTTGGTCTTTTCGGGTCCTAAACGGCATCTCTGCGTCCATGACCTTCCTTGCATGAAACTGGTATTTTCATTGTTCTGTTCTGAGGATGGCCCTATTTTATGTCGCTTTCACGGTTTTTCCCAAAGGCTTTTTTTCTGTTTATGTGGAGATACTCCAGACCGAACACGAATCCGAGCCAAGCCCTTCCTCATTCACTCACCAAAATGGCTAAGGAATAAAAACTAGACCAGCTGTTACCGAATCGAGCAGGCGCTGATCGATAGCAGGCTGCTATACGGGTTAGAACTAACGTGCTCAGTGCACAGAGAGCTCGTCAACTTCCTTTCCCCATGTTTTCACTCTGTATCTGCAAATATCTTTTTTGGAAAAGGTGTTAAATTTTGATATACATAGTTAAGTTTGCCATTTAAGGTGTTTTTATGAGACATTGTGAAAAAAGATTCGGCTGCCGGTAGAACTTGAACCCACACTGTTCCGTTAAGTACACGAACGTATGCCATCGTTATTAGCTGGTTAAGGAACAATTTCTCGCAAGGGCAACTGTTGTGTTATTGGTAATACTTACGTCAGTGTACTTAATGAAATAGTGTGGTTTTAAGTCCCACCAACAGCCGAATCTTTTTTTCGCAATATCTCATAAAAAAACATCTTAAATGGCAAACTTGGCTTTTGGTTTTGGCCACCTTATTGCCTAATTTGGCCAAGTCTTAAAAATGCGTATTTTCCAAAAACTATCGATCAGTTCCCACAGCGAAAAAGCATAAGGGCCCTACTGGCAGTTACTGTGTGAAATGAACTCATCGAAAGCCGTCGGTTACACTTAAGGTGATTATACAATCAAACCATGTGGTTAATTTTTAATTCACCTCACGGTTTTCTACTCATTTATCAAAAGGTCAAATCAAGCGTAATAATTTTCGTACAATGCTGAAATTGAAGTCGATTGTTAAGCACGAGTAAGCAAACGATCTACGAAGGTTTCATCCCCGTTGGCGTTGTGGTTCTCTCAATTCGTGCTCTTGAAAAATCACTAGAAAAAACACGTGGTTTCCAAGATGGCTGATTTGTGGCCTTGTTGTATAACCACCTTAAAGGAGAAACATGGTAGTTACTTATGATATGTGTTACTCCAGAAGATCCCCGTTTTGTGTAAATGGTACGGTGGCTTGTGCCGGTCTCCTTCCAAGTGCTCACTTCACTGGCACGGAGCGAGGCGCTCCACTACTAAAGTAAATTACTCATTTTTAAAGAGGAACCATTAAAGAGGGAATACGTAGGTTGGTTGTGGAGTTGCTGAATGTCGTTTTCGTCAGATTCGAGCATCGATGCATCAATGGGTCGCACACGCACCGTAGTGTCGGGATAGGTATATCCGGGAACGGCCTGACTATTTCCGACAGCCTGCCCTCCCAGCGCAGCGTATTTTCATTGCAGTCACTACCCCACTCAACAAGCCTGTACTCTTTTTAACGGATTCGACAGCTAGTGTGATTGCGGCCCTGCAAAGTAATCGCCCTAAATCCCATATAAGAGAAAAAAAGGCAGCCAGTTTGCCATTTCTATGCCCAAATTATGACGGATAGATCGTTCAAAGCCAGGATTATCTTCTGAATTTTCTTAAAAATATTAATCGAGTTGCTATCTTCTTTGAATATGCAATCTAAGCTAGAATATGTCTGAAAGTAATCTAACCCTGTATTTCCATTGCCAAATAGCACACGAATTTCCAAAAAGATTTTTTATGCCCACAGCTTTTTAGAATAAGAGTACTGTTTATCGACCGATCTATGGCACTTGGGCTACTAATCGTAGGCTTTATCACTCCGGAGAACAGTGCTATTTTTCCAGCTCGAACCCTACAATCAATTAGGCGATCGTGTGGCAATTCTTGTACAAGCTTTCGAATCTTGATGGCAGGACCCATTATTCACTACCCTTGCTCATTCATTGTGATACTGGCCTACCATGAGACTTGTACCAAAGATCATAATATGCTTGGCCAGGATAATGTTTTCAAACTACAGAACTATATTTTATTATTATTTCATCCATTAATTAATGATTTGAGTGAATTACTTCTACGTGAAGTTAAACGAGAAATGCTAATATCATCTTCCAAACTTAGAATTACATGTTCATGATAGAATTAGAGGCGAAAGTATAGAATTGATAGTTCCTTTAGGATACGGCAGGCATGAAAAATGTTTTTATAGAAGTCGATTTGAAAGCGAGCGGAGAGCAATATTTGTGATGGTATATATCGCACGACCTTCCTTTTGCCAAACTCCCGTATGAAGGGGAAGGGAAGAATATCTGTGTGGAAGCTGATATATCTCCACTGGCATAAGGAAGGTGGTTTGATTTGCTCATATGCCATCGCTTGCGGAAGGGTTTTCTATACGAGTCGAGTCAAGTAAAAAACTCATTAAAAACCATTTCTTCGATTGGAACATTTCCCTGAATGTTTTTTTGATACATCACTTCGTTTGAGCTCGTGCGTTTCGGTATAATCCAAGTACAAAAATAATATAGCAGCAACTTTATTCTATCTAGTAACATACGAAACCATTGTGCCCAATCTTTCCAGATACGAACTCAGTGACGGCCAGATCCGGTCCGAGGTAGGTACCTACAAGGACTCGAAGGACGCCGACGGAAATGACGTCAAGGTGCTGTTCGTCCAGGGATCCTACACGTTCGTTGGACCCGATGGCCAGACCTACTGGGTGAACTACACCGCCGATGAGAATGGCTACCACCCGAAGGTCGGCACCGGCCCAACCGGAGGAATCCAACCGGGACAGGACGCCCCAATCAACAGTGCGTAAGCCGGTCAGGAGTACCTACTGTGGCTGCCGCCTATGCCACAGTCTTAGCCTTAGTTGATTCTAAGTCAATGCCTACATACTCTGCCGAGCCGCAACAAATGAGATCTGGAACGTGAGATTCTTTTTTTTAATGAATAAAATAGCATCTGACACCGTAGGATTTAGTGTAAATATATTATGATGTAAAGTATACGTGAAACGACTGTGTTCTCTTGAAGCAATAAACTGACAACGAAGGAGATTACAAATCATATTGGTCTTGTTATTTTTATCTATCGAAGAATTCCTTTATGTTTATGTTTGTTTCGAATGATCTGTACGTGTACTATTTTTAGAGGTTCTCTCAGACATAAGCGATTACATCGCCGCTATGGCGACAATTAGTCGCCGCGATTCTATCATTGGGTCCTACAATGTTCGATTTACACTTTCACATCAACGGAGACAGAATCGCTGTCGCCAAGCGGTAGAATCGCGTCGAGTATGTTTGGTAGAACCTCAACTCTTCTTTCCCCTTTTGTCACAATTTATGCAACTAACCATTGAATTGAGTGTGGGTTTCGTGGTCGTGTGTATTGGTGATACTTTTCTTAAGAAAAAAGTTTTCGAATACCAGTAGACTTCGCATATTGTTCCGTTGTCGAATGTGGGGCATTTTTGAAAGATTTTTTTTACCTTTATTAAAGTGTTTTTTTAATCTACAGATTTAGTTCAACAACGATTTTAAAAAAGGGGAACCATTTCCAGGAAACGATAAACGCAACGCAATGGAAAGTATTATAATAATCACGGTTAGTTCTTTTTGTTTCGATGAGACGAAAACAAGCTATTTTCGGGCCGAAGGAGAATTTTTTTTCAAGTCTGTGTTCGGAAATATCTTTAGAAGATAGGTACCCAAACTGTGGGTCACTATTTTGTCCCACAAATCTTTACCAGCTTTTAGATTAGGATCTAAGTAATGATTGGATGATTGGAGAACTTCAAATTCTACGAGGTCAATGAACTACTTTTTTTATACAATATTTCGGTAAAATAGAATGAAGTCCAAAACTAATCAAAATCCAATCTAAATCCAATCCAAATTCAATTCAAATCCAATCCAAATCATATCAAAATCTTATTCAAATCCAACCCAAATTCAATTCAAATCCAATCTAAATACAATTCAAATCCAATACAAATCTAATTCATATTCTAATCCAATCCTTAACAAATCCAATCTAAATCAAATAAAAATCTAACTCAAATCTTAATCAAATCCAATCCAAATAGAAAAAAAAAATAATAACGATATTTTGGCAAATACAATGATGGGGTATGAGGAAATTTACTAAGATTTGTTCTATCTGACGCAAACTCCTTTTTATCTAATTTCTAAAAATCATTGCGGTACGGTACCTGGTGGGTCGCTTGGTAGTCGATACATTATTTACAACTACATGAAAGTTTTCCGCTTTTTGAATGTCGTATTAAATTTTACTTTCAGACTATTCCTGTGGCTTTCTAATACTTTAGCAAGATGAAATAATTACATCGAGGTAAGTTTAATTTAATTGGATTGGATTTGGATTGAATTAAAATTGGATTCAGATTGATTTTAGGTTGGGTTTGAGTTGGTTTTTGGATTTGTTTTGAATTTGGTTTGGATTGCGTTGATATTTGATTTGGATTTGATTTGAATTGGATTTGGATCGAATGGCGTACACAAAGTTTATTTTGTTTCTGAAAGAGCAGTCGAGAAATCCGATGGGCAAATAGAGCAGTTGTTAAAGCCCTCAGTCCACTGTTTGTCATAATGACAAATATTTGTCAAGTTCATCCGGATATCTATCAGATTGATTAGAAATCGACATAGATGTCAGGCGTGGGCAGCAGGGACTATGTCCAAGGGCTTGACGATCCCTCCCCAGGCCATCTGCGAGATGTGGCGCCTGCCTAGCTAGGATGTGGTGGGGTTTGACAGTGGGCCCTGTTAAACCTCTATAAAAATGTATCCGCAAGTAGGCTCCGCCAAAGCGACCGTGTGCCGCTCAAAGCGCACAAGCCCAAGTCCTGGTGTTAGGTGGGACGCTAAACAGCCCTGACACGACGGCCCTCCGACGAGACAGGAGGTTTGCGCAGGCCCAATAAGCCGCCTTTAAAAACAACCATTACGAACGACATAGAAGATAATACGACTCGATACAATCGGCAACGACCTAGGCGACGAATAAAGGATCACGATTGAAAGCTTGGAACATGGAACTGCAAGTCGCTAGGCTTCGCAGGTTGCGACAGGATAATCTACGATGAATTACATCCCCGCAACTTCGATGTCGTAGCGCTGCAGGAAATCTGCTGGACAGGACAGAAAGTGTGGAAAAGCGGGCATCGAGCGGCTACCTTCTACCAAAGCTGTGGCACCAACAACGAGCTGGGAACCGGCTTCATAGTGCTGGGAAAGATGCGCCAACGCGTGATTGGGTGGCAGCCAATAAACGCAAGGATGTGCAAGCTGAGGATAAAAGGCCGTTTCTTACACTATAGCATCATCAACGTGCACTGCCCACACGAAGGGAGATCCGACGACGAGAAAGAAGCGTTCTATGCGCAGCTGGAGCAGACATACGATGGATGCCCACTGCGGGACGTCAAAATCGTCATCGGTGACATGAACGCTCAGGTAGGAAGGGAGGAAATGTATAGACCGGTCATCGGACCGGATAGTCTGCATACCGTATCGAACGACAACGGCCAACGATGCATAAACTTTGCAGCCTCCCGCGGAACGGTAGTCCGAAGTAAGGGTATGCGATAACACACTTTTTCCTAACGAAACGAAACGAAACGAAATTTGAAATGTCTATGTTGATTCGGATCGAAACGAAACGAAATATAGATTTCTTTCGAGACTTCGAAACGATACGAAATCGATGGTCGTTTAATTCGAAATTTTTCGAAACGAAACGAAATTTTGACTTTTTTTCCGCGGAATTTTTATTGAATTGGTTTAACATTATGTACGCAATTCTGATTTCACTTTTTCGAAGTCGAATAACTGCTTTGCGACCAAAAGAGTTATAAAAACTGAAGAGGCAATCAGTGATAAATCTCCACATTCTCGCCGCATATACCATTGGCGATAAGGCAATACTCCAGCATTTGTGCCGCTTTCATAGGAATTCATCGTGGAGCGTGTGCTCCTGAATCTGATCAATTTTATATCAGTTTTATATAAAGTATATAAATAAAAATAAAGAAATTGTGGGATTTTTCATATATGGATTCAAATTTTGTTTAAAACCTTAGTTCACTTAAGAATTATGTAATTATGCTGAAGCATACTTCATATTATCTTGTCAGCGTGGTTTTACAGTATTGGCTTAGTCAAAATTTGAAAACGAATGCTTAGATTTTTTTTATTTAGTGGGATACTTAACTATGTATTCACATCTGTCAGGCGTATACGCAGATATAGAATTGATATTACTAGATCAACATTTGAAAAGGGTGTGTCTGCCAAAATGTTTTCCTTCTTATTCCTCGTCTACATATATAGCATACATTTGCTCACTAGAAGAATCATGTGCATTTCACAGTTCGATAGTCTTATATACAATCAGCTCGACAAACTGATCTATTGTGTGTGTGTCCTTGGCAGATGAGAACAGCTGTTATGGTCAGTATGTGCTGAAAGCAATCATAAGTAAAGAATTTTCAGCAATTTAAACCGTTCTGGATTTTTTTTTGCAGATTCCATGCGTAGATCTAGAAATGCCCACAAATCTGCAATGTTCCTCACATATTGTGCAAATAGTCGAAGAAGAGCTTAATAACGTTTCTTAACTGTACACGTCGTAGTTGCTAATCATGATTGGCCGAGAGACAGCAAATATGCATAGCTCACCAATTAAATAATATTCTTGGGATACAAAAAAGTTATTCTTATTGTATACTTGCTTCGGTGTTTCCAATTCATGAACAATAACGATGCTGGTCAATAACGGTGCTAGTCAATTTGGTATTAGGAGAGGAAAATTAGTGTAATACTCATTGTTTTTAGAGACCGAGGTATGCTCTGTATCTCCGTGAGCGCTACGGAAAAGGAATCGTTGGTTAATTGAGAAAGTATTCATGTGAAACCCCTTGGTAGGCGACAAAATATTTATTGTAAACGAAGTTATTTTGAAAACAAGAAGATGAAAACTGTGTTTCAAATCAATCCAACGCAAGATCAATGTGCTTCGTTTAATAATCTTCTACAACACGATCGATTCCGTACTAAATAATGTTGTGCTCTTTGATGCAGACATTAGTTTTATCCATTGGCGTAACTACAGGGGGGCTATAGCCCCCCCTAGAATTTTTGCTACTTCGCATAAGTATTGCACGTATCTAGCTGTCTGAGCTTAACTACAGATAATGAATTTTATTCATCTTCTCTCTTTTCAAATCTGTTGAATCTGTTTTTGGTTTCATGTTTTTGAATTTCGAATAATTCAGGACCAAAAAATATTTTTTTTTTGGTTTTTGGAAACCACAGGGTTTGAATCCAAAGGAGAAAGACAAAATCTTTTACTTTTATGTCTGTATACTCTCTAGATAGGTGGCATACCGTGAGAGACGTTTTTCGGAATCTGTTGCGATAATGAACTGATTCGGGGGCTATGCCTCATGATAAAGCCCATATCAAAATTATATCAACGTTATTATGTTTATATACGTTATTATGTTTTAAATTTCTTCAACAAAATTTGTTTCAAATTTGAAGCAAAATGTTGTTAAAAGATCTAAATTTATATAAAAAATAACATTACTTTAAACAAAAAGATTTCAAATTATGCTACCTACAGTTTTATCTATATGGCTTGAAGTCTTTAGCATGCTTAGATGACCGAAGAATTTCAAACAAATCTTGATTTTATCAATCAAATTTCTCAGCAAATGAGCAATATTTAAAAATTTTCAAGTTTTCTTGAAGTTTTGTGGAAAACAATTATGATCTCATGCTTTCTAAACTAGACCTATAAGGCGCAGAATCAAAAATGTGATACAATATTTCCATACCAAATTTTCAAAATGACTTATCTGCCTTTGTAAACAAAATTCAAACGTCGATTTGGCGATTCTGATAGCACTCCCACGCAAATCAACCCTATCAACACGTAGGCGAAAGCTCCTGCTACGCGTTGATGCTGTTGGTTTGTTTGGGAGTGCTATCAGAATCGCCAAATCGTCGTTTGAATCTTTGTTTACAAAAGCAGATAAGTCATTTTGAAAATTTGGTATTGATTTCATATGCATCTATCCAATTCAGGCATTTCCGATTTGTCTGGTAAAGTGTTTTAGGGATTTCGTAATGCTGCTATTTCTTGAAAATTTAAAATTTTCAGTAAACAATTTAGGTTTTTGTATTTTCGACAAAGTTTTGGCAAATCTCTCAGATTTTAAAGAGAGGTATTTTAAATTTTGATAAGAAAGAACTTAGAATGCTGTTAGATGGATTATAAAAATCCACAGATCCAATGTCCAATCCAATCCAATTTTGCTTTGCTAAGGCTCGTATGATTTTTTCACGACATTTCTTTTTTATAGGCTGAGTGTCGTGGACCATAATTTATAATGTTTAAGTCGTGAATGGATGTGTTGTATGTAAATACAGTCCCATCCCGATTTTGGCAACACCCGTTTTTGTCTACCCCCGATTTTGGCAACACCCGTTTTTGGCAACATTTTCTTCCCGATTTTGGCAACATTTTCTTCCCGATTTTGGCAACAACCTCGAAAATATTTTTTTATGACTTTTTAGAGCTAAAACCTTTTAATTAATATGTAATAGGATAAACAAAACCAAAAGTGAATGTCATTAAGGTTCATATGCGTATTATGGGCTCTGTACGAATAGTGGGCACTTTCACTGAAATAATGAACCACCACTCGTATCACCGCTCATTGCAAACAACGTCTATTGAAATTTTTCTGACCTTTTTATTCACGTTTTCCATGTCCCTATTCACACTACCCTAATCTAACCAGCCCACCGTAGAATGGCGTAATTTTTGGCTGACTCACACCGTTGTACATAGTACAGCTATTGAGCGAAGACTGCTGTTTGCATCACAATGCAACCGACACTGCATTGTCCCAGTAGGTTTAATTGCTAGTGATTGGCACATTCGATTTTCCAAATGCGCTGTATAGCCATCAAGTCGTTTTGCTCATTATGCATCTCTTTTCTGGTATCAGCCGAGAAACTGTCATTTTATCATTTTATCCGTCTTTATGCTGCATTCCCGTATAGAAAATTAGCAAACATTTTATTAAAAAGAGTCTTTATTGTTTAAAATTGACGCACATTTGTCTAGCGAATAACATCAGAACACTGTTGGCTTTTCTAGTTTCCTGATGTGTCAATTGCATAACGAGCCTTTTGATTCCAGCATGTTTGCCAAAAGTTCAACAGTAATGGTAAGAGTTTGGTAACATGTAACCGTAAGGCTCTGGAGCAGGCACTGACTTAAATCTTTTCTATTTTCTATCATGAGAAAAAATCGGGTTTATCTAAGCCAACTTGATGCTCTGCCGCAGGGCAAGTTATGAGCTTCCTAAGATCTTTGAAATTGGACACGGCTTGGCTTGTTAGACGGTGTTGCTCATTGTTTATCACAGCAACGATCGCTCCTACTCGTTGTTTGGCATCCATCTGAGCGAGGTAGTCAACTTATTAGCTATGGATGTAGCATAAATTGCAATAGATTAATGCTCACAATGTTCACTCACACTTCCAATGCCTGCTCACGAGTGTTCTGTTTGTGATGGCGAAGTATCAGAAGTGGAGTACCTCCTGTGAAGTTCCCATGAGGCCGCTGGTGTAATTCTAGCTGCTTCGATAGGCGAGTGATGCGTCACATGTGGTTTAATTATTATTTATTCAGCCTAAGGCCGGAGTGGCCTCTGCGGTACATAACAGTCGTCTCCGTCCACTGCTGTACGTTACCAGTCACGCAGTCTACGGAGGGTCCGTAAATCATCTTCTACGTGATCGCTGCAAACCTCGCCTTCTTGTGCCTGGTCCTCCACAAGCATTGTCCAGATCTCGTGTCCAAGGAGGACTACCACCACCGGTTTAATGAGGGAGTCTGTTCGGTACGGCGGCGAACTTTTTTCGATCGGAGTGTTTTTGGAGTCCAAAATACGTACGCTTTCCTGGCACGTTGCGTCTCCGAATTTGTCTGCTGAGCCTAAGCACACGAATTCTTCAACCACCTTGATTTTGTCGCCATTGATACAAGCTCGTGGTGAATAGCCGTTGTCTTCTCTTGAGTCTACTTCGTCTTCAACGTGTTAATCACTAGTCCGATCTGCTTTGATTCCCTCTTCAGTCTGATGCAGGATTCTTCCATCTTTTCAAAGTTATAATAATGAAAGTAGTGCATGGAGAACTGGAGAGCGATGATCTGCAGCCAGCACCAGTTTGTCCATCTTCCAGCTTCCACTTGGCCACACTATCACTCGTAGTGCTAGTTGCACATAGTGCTCATGGATCAATAATTGCCACCTGAAATATTCCTGGGTTGAGTGCTAGGAGATCGACTAGTGCAAAGGGATTTGGTTTTAGTGAGTCGAGTGTAGTTAATTTTTTCCATAATGTCAGCGAAAATTGTGCACAGAACTTTACTCTTAATCACACCGACCACAAGAAAGTTTGCCTCCATCAAACTTCATTATATAAGAATCAGAAATTTGTAGCACATTTAGTCATTCTGTATCTGGCGGATAGCTATTTGATTTATATAGTGAATTATGATAAAAACAAGTTTATTTAGTGGACTTAAATTTATATGAGATGTCAGATTGAAGTCAGTACTTCAATGGACTACAATAGAAACGTTTATTTATCACTACAATTTTGTAAGGACGTGGCCGACGCTATTATTTATATTATTTATTATTAAATTTGTATTATCGTTATCGTTTGATTACCATTCTTGAGTTTGTTTCAATTTTGTTTGAACTACAATCTCCGAGTTATGAATAATATTGCAAAAACGTCAATTATGACACTTAAACACACTCCACATACTTTGTAGTACATATTCGAAGTATTTAGCTTCAATCATGCAAACAAAAAAAATTGAAATTTTGTATGAAATTTTTTTCCCGTTTTTGGCAACATCCCCATTTTGGCAACATTAAAATCCGGTTGAGTTGCCAAAATCGGGAAGGGACTGTAGGTCAATGTTTGTTTGGTCGGCCAACTTGCGAACAATATATACTAGTTGTTTTGAGCATTGAGTGAAAACGATAACTTAATTGTTTTGAGTGAAAAAGTAGAAATAATTTAAAAAAAGTTAGATCCCCTTGAATTTTCCATTAGTTATGCCAATGTTTATCACTTCGCGTTCTCCCACACTAGCTGGCGTGATCAGCATCAACACGATCGATTGCACACTGGTCAAACAAATTTATGCTACGCGATCATTCCGCATTCATATTGTGCAAATAGTAAAAAAATATCACAAAATTTTAATCATGGAAACACTGAAGATGTTTTATAGAAGAAAACTACTTACGTACTGCCGCTAACCGCAAGTCAGACTTATCTGTATATGGACGCCATATCCAGATAAGTCTGACTTGCGGTTAGCGGCAGCGTATTTGTCTACTAAGAATGGGGTGAGTAAGCGTTAATAGAAAAATTTGTATAACTGTAAGTTTTGAAAACAACTTAACCATTTTGTTTAGCGGCGCAGCAAAAAAATTTTATGGTATAAAGTATGGATTAGTTTAAGTTCGTTTCGAAATTCCGCGGAATTCCGTTAAATTTCGTTAGAAGCTAGTTTTTTCTAGCGAAATTTTTATAATTTTACGAAACGAAACGAAATCACAAAATCAGATTTCGCCATGCTCAAATTCCGCGAATTCCGCGGAATTTCGTTTCGAACCACCTGAAACGAAATTTTTCGAAATACCGCATACACTTAGTCCGAAGTACTTTCTTCCCCGTAAGAATATCCACAAGGCCACATGGAAATCACCTAATCAAGTAACGGAAAACCAAATCGACCACGTTCTAATCGACGGTAAATTCTTCTCCGACATCACGAACGTACGCACTTACCGCAGTGCGAATATTGAATCCGACCACTACCTCCTCGCAGTATGTCTGCGCTCAAAACTCTCGACGGTGATCAACACGGGTCGGAGTCGTTCGCCGCGGCTTAACATTGGGCGGCTACAAGACAATAGACTAGCCCAAGACTACGCGCAGCAGCTGTAAGTGGCAGTCCCAACGGAAGGCGCAGCTTCTCTTGAAGATCGCTGGAGAGATATTCGATACGCCATTGGAAGCCCCGCAACCGCTGCACTAGGCACGGTGGCTCCGGATCAGAGAAACGACTGGTATGACGGCGAATGTGAGCAGTTAGTTGAGGAGAAGAATGCAGAATGGGCGAGATTGCTGCAACACCGCACGAGGGCTAACGAGGCACGATACAAACGGGCGCGGAACAGACAAAACTCGATTTTCCGGAGGAAAAAGCGCCAGCAGGAAGATCGAGACCGTGAAGAGACGGAGGAACTGTACCGCGCTAATAACACACGAAAGTTCTATGAGAAGTTAAACCGTTCACGTAAGGGCCACGTGCCACAGCCCGATATGTGTAAGGACATAAACGGGAACCTTCTTACGAACGAGCGTGAGGTGATCCAAAGGTGGCGGCAGCACTACGAAGAGCACCTGAATGGCGATATAGCAGACAACGGTGGCGGTAATGGTAATGAACCTAGGAGCACGCGCGCAGGACATGCGACTTCCGGCTCCGAATCTCCAGGAAATCCAGGGAAGATTGGCCGGCTGAAAAACAACAAAGCCCCTGGAGTTGACCAACTACCAGGAGAGCTGTTTAAACACGGTGGTGAAGCACTGGCTAGAGCGCTGCATTGGGTGATTACCAAGGTTTGGGAGGATGAGGTTCTGCCGCAGGAGTGGATGGAAGGTGTCGTGTGTCCCATCTATAAAAAGGGCGATAAGCTGGATTGTAGCAACTACCGCGCAATCACATTGCTGAACGCCGCCTACAAGGTACTCTCCCAAATTTTATGCCGTCGACTAGCACCAATTGCAAGAGAATTCGTAGGGCAGTACCAGGCGGGATTTATGGGTAAACGCTCTACCACAGACCAGGTGTTCGCCATACGTCAGGTATTGCAGAAATGCCGCGAATACAACGTGCCCACACATCATCTATTTATCGACTTCAAAGCCGCATATAATACAATCGATCGGGATTAGCTATGGCAGCTAACGGCAGCACGAACACGGATTTCCGGATAAACTGATACGGCTGATCAAGGCGACGATGGATCGGGTGATGTGCGTAGTTCGAGTTTCAGGGGCATTCTCGAGTCCTTTTGAAACGCGCAGAGGGTTACGGCAAGGTGATGGTCTTTCGTGTCTGCTATTCAACATCGTTTTGGAGGAACTAATACGAAGGGCAGGGATTGACACGAGTTGTACGATTTTCACGAAGTCCGTCCAGTTATTTGGTTTCGCCGACGACATAGATATCATGGCACGTAACTTTGAGAGGATGGAGGAAGCCTACATCAGACTGAAAAGCGAAGCTAAACGGATTGGACTAGTCATCAACACGTCGAAGACGAAGTACATGATAGGAAGAGGCTCAAGAGAGGTCAATGTGAGCCACCCACCACGAGTTTCTATCGGTGGTGACGAAATCGAGGTGGTTGAAGAATTCGTGTACTTGGGCTCACTGGTGACCGCCGATAACGATACCAGCAGAGAAATTCGGAGACGCATAGTGGCTGGAAATCGTACGTACTTTGGACTCCGCAAGACGCTTCGATCGAATAGAGTTCGCCGCCGTACCAAACTGACTATCTACAAAACGCTTATAAGACCGGTAGTTCTCTACGGACACGAGACCTGGACGATGCTCGTGGAGGACCAACGCGCACTGGGAGTTTTCGAAAGGAAAGTGTTGCGTACCATCTATGGTGGGTTGCAGATGGCGGGCGGTACGTGGAGGAGGCGAATGAACCACGAGTTGCATCAGCTGCTGGGAGAACCATCCATCGTTCACATCGCGAAAATCGGAAGACTGCGGTGGGCCGGGCACGTAGCCAGAATGTCGGACAGTAATCCGGTGAAAATGGTTCTCGACAACGATCCTACGGGAACAAGAAGGCGAGGTGCACAGCGGGCAAGGTGGATCGATCAGGTGGAGGACGACTTGCGGACCCTCCGCAGACTGCGTGGTTGGCGAAGTGCAGCCATGAACCGAGCTGAATGGAGAAGTCTTTTATGTGCAGCACAGGCCACTCCGGCCTTAGTCTGATGATAAATAAATAAATAGATGTCAGGCTGACTAGCCAAATATTTGCCATTGTGACAGTGTACAGATAGCTTAAGAAGCATTTTGATGGGCATTTAAATGTGATGGTTTGGTTATGCAAGAATTATATTATTATGATAAAATTTTCGATTTTACTTCAGAATGTGAGATGTTGGATTCATTCTACCATGTAAACATTTCGGAATAATCGTGTTGAAGCTAACTGAATATCATTTCACATTGTGGATGGATTAGGCTAGTTTCAGGATAATTTTCCGCAAAACTAAAAAAATATTGCTTATATTTTAGTGCGTTACAAAATTAGTAAACCCTGTCCACTAGGGTTGTTCAAAAAATCGATTTTGCTCCACAGCGCTCATTTGATTCTGTATCATATTCTGAGTGTCCTCTGAAAAATTGAGCTCATTTGGATTAAATCTGGTTTAGCATAAGCCGTTTAAAGTTTGCATGCATGGGAGAATTATTTATGGTAATTTATGGTAAGAACATACCATATGGACAACTGAAGGATCTAATACTATCCATACTGTTTCAATTCCTGGATATAAAAAAAATCCTTCAAATATTTCAAAGTTAATCAGAGATTTGAAACTGGCAATCGTTGAGGTTTCTGGGGTTGTAAAAAACCCTCTTTTCCGAAAAGGCTCCTCAGTGTCCGTGAGGAATTCTATCTATTTCTAAAAGTGCTCAATGATGTATTTTCCAAGAAGTCTTGATTTTATTAATATTTTCTAATCTTCCACAAAATTATAGATTTTTTCAAAGTACGTAATTATTTCTGCTAGCTCAGGAAGGCTCAGAATATTTCTGAAATTTTATAAACATTGACAGAACGGCAGGTGAATTAAATAAACGTTGATAATCCAAACAAGGACTTCAAGCTCAACTAAGCTTGAACTGACTAAACTTGGGACCGTTTAGAAAGTAAACAACCTATTGAACCCACGACCTCCTGTCTATAAGGCAAAAGCGACAGTCACTAGGCTACCGAGCTCCTCTCGAAAAATTGAAAATTGTTACAAGGATACGGGAGAACAATCGTAGTAATATGTAAACATGAAGAAGTTTGAGATGATTGTAGCACATTCGGACATTTGGTAGCAAGCCTATGAGAAATGGGATAATGGTAAATGCATCATGAAACAATCATGATTATCCTTAAACAATTGAAAAATGCTCCTTAAAAAAACTGATAATTTTTCCATAAATTATTGAACAAATTATTTTGAAATATATAAAATGCTCCGTAAACATTTGAAAAGTGTACCGTAGAAACGAAAAAAAATGTACCGTAAACAATTGAAAATGCTACTTAGAAAAACAAAGATTTGCTATTTAACTAATGATAATTGCGCAGCCAATTTCAAGGTACTTTTTCAACTATTTCGCAATAATTCTTATATCAATATACTGCGCAATTCTTCTTCTTCTTCTTATTGGCATTTCATCCCACACTGGGACAGAGCCGCCTCGCAGCTTAGTGTTCATTAAGCACTTCCACAGTTATTAACTGAGAGGTTTCTAAGCCAAGTTACCATTTTTGCATTCGTATATCATGAGGCTAGCACGATGATACTTTTATGCCCAGGAAGTCGAGACAATTTCAATCCGAAAATTGCCTAGACTGGCAATGACTGACTTTGTAGCCGCGCGTCTTACCACACGGCTAAATAGGGCCCCCAGGAACATCTTTTGCTGGCGAGGATAGGGTGCTAAATGTCAATGAAGGAAAAATACATACGATTTGACAGTTCGGTACCCAACATGTTTCGGACAGCAGAACAAAGGGAACCGAAGTGACAATATTTATCTTGCAACTAAGATATCTTTTGTGGTTATGCAGGGAAATTGATGAATAAACCTATTAGCATTATACGCAAAGTGATTTTAATGAAATTCGTATCGTCAAGCATGTTTATGCAATGTGCAGTTGTATGGGACGTCTGTTTGTCTGTAAGCAGTCTGGTGCACAATTTCTTTAAGGTACACCGGGGCAAGTTGAAATGCGGGGTAAGTTGAAACGGAAGCTGTAATTTAGATCAGCAATGACCGAATGCCCTGATTATTTTTTTCAACAAATTACTCCCCTAAACGCACCTTCTGACTGCCATTCCCGAAAGATTGCAGCTACTAAAAGCAATCCCTGCCATTGTTTATTTTTCACCCTTTGCAAAATTCGAACCAACTTTTTGACGTGCCAATGAAACAGGTCCCAAAATGATGTTTGGAGGTGTTTTTTCATCAAATTTTCAGGGTAGGTAATCATTCAATGTTGAATAAACATAATGATCATGAAAAATCGATGAAAGATACGTTTTAATTTTTGAATTTTGGTAGTTTGATATTGCTCCGCATTTTCAACCCATCGGGGCAAATAGAAATGCGTGGTGCGGGGCAAGTTGAAACAACGATTCAAAACGTCACCCTCGCAATTAAAGCTTCCAGAATTCAATATGGTCCGTAAGTACATTCGGAACACAAAAATTAATAGAAAAGTCCAAAACTCTGAAGATTAATTTAATAAATTTCTGCCCTGTCGTGAATGCATCCCTCCTACAATCTCCACTGAAGAATAGAATAAAAAGGTGCATGTTTGAGCTGCACGGTCTAGTTTTGAGATTCTTAATCTATTTTGCCTCGCTGTGAGCACTGGCTCTCAAAAAATAAATCATAGAGCATGTGGACATTTCGTTAACTCCACCTTCCACTTCCATAGCTCCCCTTTCTCCAATTGAGGGTCTATGAGAGATACGCTGGTTAATTAATGTGAATTTATGAAGAAGCCACAGCCGAATTAATCAAGCGTATAATTCAAAGAAAAGAGTATAGAGTATCAAAATTTGGAATGTGACTTTATGCGAGTAAATATCAAGATGAGACAAGTGGGATTTGATTTTCAAATTTCTAGAACAAAGCTTACTATTTTATCAGGATTTTAGGAGACAATTTTAAGCTAATTTCTGAAAGATAATTAAAATCGTCAAAAATATACATGGGACTCTTATGCGAATCTTGGCAGGATCGTCACATTTAGAATCTCGTGTATCTTGAGTTACACTCAGTACATATATTTTGTTTTTGACACGATACAGTTTGCTTATGTCTGTATACGGCGCAGTGTTTCAACTTACCCCGATATGCGGGGCAAGTTGAAACGGAGCATATAAAAAAATAATTTTAGTATGCAAAATATTTATAAAAAAGTTTGGTAAGGTTGCTTATTTTTTATGTATAATCTTTGGCCCGAACTAGCAAACACCGCAAACGTATTTAAAATTTATGAAAGGGTGATTTTTTTACAGCACTTCAAAGTTCAACTTTGAAAAAACCGTTTCAACTTGCCCCGGTGTACCTTAACAATGCGTTGAATTGCTTGTATGCTAAAATTGCATTTTGTATAAGTTTAAGGAGCATTTCAATTTTTTTTACGGAGCACTGTTTTTAGTTTAAGGAGCATTTTCTCAGGTTAAGGAGCATTTTTTATCGGTTTAAAGAGTATTTCTTCTTTTTTTTTCGTTTCTACGGTATACTTTTCAAATGTTTACGGAGCATTTTATATATTTCAAGGTAATTTGTTCAATAATTTAAGGAAAAATGATCAGTTCTTTTAAGGAGCATTTTTCAATTGTTTGAGGATAATTTCATCTGTTTTAATGGACAATTTTTGGGCTGCCTATGAGAAATGGAATTCTGGAAGCTTCGTTTGCATGCAATCTTAGAAGTTACAAAGAAATAAGTCTAAAATTCGAGGTAACATAATTCTTGAGATTTCTGAAAACCCCTCAAATAGTACTGAACACCTCAAAAGATTCTCATCATAAGTATTCCTGATAGCGATGTTTCTGAAGATTTCTGAAGGAGCGTATTGCTAAAAGTTAGTTATAAAACTTTTAATAGCCATAGGGAGTATAATAACTTATCTAAGGATCAGCTGTCATAAGACGAGTTTGAACAGTCCCATTGAATTCCACCACTTAATTGTATCCTGGCAGATACGTACTTCGACCTCAACAGTAAGGCCGTCTTCAGTGTCTTATGCTTGACTCGAGTCGAGTCAAGTACAAGACACTGAAGACGGCCTTACTATTGAGGTCGAAATACGTATCTGTCAGGATACAATTAAGTGGTGGAATTCAATGGGACTGTTCAAACTCGTCTTATGACAGGTGAAAACATTCCACTAAAAAGCTCAAAATAATTTTCTTATCTAAGGATGTCCGAAAAAATCTCTTGAATTTCAAGAGGAACTGCGGAAAGTTCATGAAATTCCTCAAAGGTATTCTATTCATTTGATACTCCAGTATTAGGTAGAACATGCACAGCTTCGCATTCATTTTTCTTTATGTAAGTACGTTGTACGTTGAAACTTGACAACGTTCCAAAATATTATTTGGGTCTAGAAAATGTATTTTCGACTTTTTGTCCTACCCACGGCTCGGGACGTGGCCGCGCCTCTGCTCAACATCTTTCACTCAACGAAAACCGCATGTTGATTAATCGGCCCAACAGTTTGTAATCGATTTTAAGAAATATTGCAAATCTTTAGTCTTGAACCAACATGTAACTGTTTTCATTATTTCAATACGCTCCATGACAAGAACCAATCTTTTCTAGAGCTCTCCGTCCGTGCTGCTTGCCAATGCAACAGAGTTACGCGTTCTACGATTATGTTTCGTTTGGAAAAATAATGTGCAAGGAGCAAGGAAGAACCGGGAAACCCACTACTATATATCAATGACGCAAATGGAACAGATCTGGCAAACTATATAAAACAAATTGACAGGGTAGGAATGACCAGGTGCATACATCACGACCATGGGCCGCGCGTTTATTTTGCTGTGATGATGCTGTGCCGAGTGGTACTGAAATTGATATTAGTTTCAATACGCTTTTGAGTGCTTATAAAAATGTGTTGCTTAACAAGGACTTTAAGAATAAAAACGCCGAAAATGCTGGAGATCACTAATATAATCTGATAGTAACATAACTTTGCAAGCAGTACAAAATTATTCGAGTTGTCCAAAATATGTTCAATAGGTGGCCCAAAATAAAAACAGGTGGTCCAAAATTAAATCTAACATAGCTTCAGAATCTTATATATAAAAATGAAATGGTCTGTGTTCGTATCCGCATAACTCGGAAACGGCTGGATAGATTTTCACCATTCCTTCAGCAGATATGTTCGTTATCGTTTCCGACGGGTTTATATGATATTTCCTCATGGGAAAATCACGAGTAAGGTTGAGTAAATCGTTAAAAACTAAAACTAAGAATCGTATGGAAACTTCGCATGGGCAGTCCAGAACGCGCGTTTTCGCCTACTATGCAGGACAACGTCTGCCGGGTCGACTAGTTTATAATAGTTTAATTCTTTCGGTGAGATTTACGACATTTTTACCTTCAAATCCTGCTTTCACCACCTTTTCGTTGCATAGGGAATTGATCAAGCATTATTAAAAAATCTAACTTTTATTCGAAAAATTGTTCGACCATCTCCTAAACTCCCGTCATACGCATATTTGTCCCATGTTTGCCGGGATTCCCTATATACATGGGACATTTATGCGTATAACGGCAGTAAAGTGATCCAAAATACCTCCCTTACCCTATGCGTCTGAAAAGAGCAGCGTTCAAATATACGTTGAAGGATATTCTCAGCTTAAGATCCTTCGATAGTGTTGGATGTTATTGATTTTCAAAATGTGTTGTCGAATTATGAAAATATCAGAGTACAGTGTTTATTTTTTAGTTGGATCGCGAACAGCAATTCCTATCGAAAGCGTTTAGTTGAAAATCATTTTATCTTTGAAATCATACATCAAACTACTGGCCTATGGAAGGACTATCCTTTCTTAAAAAGTATAAAGTAATGGTGGACGTGAATCCTTTTAACAAAAATAATACGTTTGCCTGGAATAATACTTAATGCAAATTATGTAGAAGGGGAAGAGTGCAATATTAAACGCAAGGTCGTCATCATCTAAAGTGGTAAAAATCAAACCGTATCTAATTTTATTCAGTTAAAAGACTACTAATTTCCTATCGAGCTTGTTGTACATTATTTGATAATTAAATATATTCAAAAAGCATGTTATGTTGCCGAAGATATAAACAGTTGAGTTGATCGATGAGGTAAGAATGTGGGAAAATGGTAATGCTGTCACTCTTGGGGAATTAATTGAAATTTGTCATTGATGTAGCGCCGTGATAGTGTTATTGTTTGTTGTGTGATAAAATACCGGATGTGGGTAATAGCCGGGCACAGATAGCTTGTTATGAAGATGATCGCTGAGAACGAAATATATGGATAAATGAATATTTATCTTTTTCTGCTTGAGGTGAATTATTATAGATATTACGTTTGTGAATAACTGAACATTGTTTCTGATATCAGCAAAACATTGCTTTTAAACATGTTTCAAATTGAATTTATAATCCTTTTGAAACCCAAGGGTATTCAAAAGTTGTTTTTGGCAGCTTCACTACGTAATGACGCATAATGATAGACTCTACCTACATCTGCTAATGTTGTTGTTAGCAATTGCATTACACATTATTTTATAGGGGAGGATGTACGGTTGTGGGCACCCTTTTGTGTTTGGTCCATAACGTTGGCCCTGGTTAATCTTATGCCGACATTTCTACAGCAATGAAAGCTAGACATATAACCTTACTACTAGCGAAGAAATTAGTATGATTTCATTGATTAGAAAAAAAAATTGACATTTTAGAAATTTGACATTTTTGGACATTCCCATTTTATGGTTCGGTTGTGGGCACCGTTGAAAACACAGCTAAAAATAAAGAAGCATGAATAAAAACCACCCAGATTTAAAGACAAGGAATAGTGTATTCATTCTAATAGCCAGGAAACAATAAAAAAAAAATCAAATCAATCCACCTAACAGTTATGATGGGCAGCTAAATAAAATTTCCATTTAAAATTAGAAATTTTCCATAAACAATTAGGAAATTGCCAATAAAAAATCAGGTATAAGCAATAAATAATTATAAAATTTCCACAAATAAAACAAAATTTCCATAAACTATTAAGAACTTTCCAAAAAAAAAATAAATAAGCACTTTTAAAAGCAAAAATAGCAATTATAAAAGAAGAATTTTCCATAAAGAAATGAAAATGTTCCACGAAAAAAATACAAAATTTCCATAAATAATCAATATATATATATATAATATATATATACAAAATTTTCCACAAAATAAATATTTTGTTTTTCCATAAAAAATGAAAAAAATCCACAAAATAATCAATAAAGAGCAATAAAAAAAATAGAAAATTTCCATTAAAAAATACAAGAAAGCCATAAAGCTGATGAAATTTTACATAAACTTTAAACGCTTTTAAAGAAGAGGTCATCTATGGAAAAAAAGTACAGTTTGATTGATTTTTTATATTTCTTTATGGAAATTTTCTTATTTTTTATTGCTCTTTATTGATCATTTTGTGGAAAATTTTAATTTTTTTATGGAAGAAATATATTTATTTTGTGGAAAATTTTATAATTTTTTATTGCTAATATTGATTTATTTATGGAAATTTTGTATTTTTTTTTTCTTGGAACATTTTGATTTTTTTATGGAAAATTCTTCTTTTATAATTGCAATTTTTGCTTTTAAAAGTGCTTATTTATTTTTGTTTTGTGGAAAATTCTTAATTGTTTATGGAAATTTTGTTTTATTTGTGGAAATTTTATATTTATTTATTGCTCATACCCTGATTTCTTTATTGGCAATTTTCTATTTTCTTATGGGAATTTTCTAATTGTTTAGGGGGAGTATTTATTTTAGTCGTTATGATGCCTCCTCGGTGCATTGAGGAGGATGTTGAAAAAAATCACATAAGAAAGTTCTAAAATAGCACTTCAGGTAAATGGGTTTAAATTTTCCATTGATTTACGTTTTATTGGTATGCATCACAGTAAAAAAATCCTGATTAATTACTCTAGCGGTAATAGTGCCTTTCTCGCTCATTAAAAAAAATCATATTTTGGTCATAATTTTGATCCCATAGTCCGATCTGATTAATTTTCAAAAGGAAACAATGGTACAGGATTTCCCGTCGAATGCAACTTGTTGCAAGCAAATCGGTCAACGCTTTGTTCCTAAAAGTGTATGTATAATAACTAGACATGCCCAAGAACAAAAATATGAATTACTATGTCTGAAACTTGATTATGCATATGTACAACATGTGATAGATTTAGTTCGGAAAAGGTATTAGAGGGTAACCGCCCCTTCGGTGGGGTTTGATCCTACGACCCCGGGATCAAACCCCACCGAAGGGGCGGTTACCCTCCAATACCTTTTCCGAACTAAATCTATCACATGTTGTACATATGCATAATCAAGTTTCAGACATAGTAATTAATTTCCACACCGGGTGGCTCAATACCCGGCATATAGAGCTTGAGCTTGAGCTTGATGACCGCACAATTCGTAGTTGCTACTCCGTGATTGATCAGAACAATCGAAATTGCACAGGGAACCAATAGTTGGGGCTAGGGATTAGCTCTCCAACCTCAATGTACACAGGTCGAGAGTTCGGTAATTAATGGATCGATAACGGCGCCGGCCACGTCCTTACGGTCATCTGGGATGGGAAGGAATAGTTGGTGTGACATCTGTTGTTACTAGAGACCGAGATCACCTCTGCATCTCCACAGTTGTCACAGGAGGGATTTATGCTAGTTGGATGGGGTAAGTAGTTGCACAGATCAGGATTCACCTTGGTAAGTGATGCGACCCATGCAACCTCAAAAAGATAAAAAAAAACCATGCTTTGTATTATTTTGATCAAGATTTTAATGCTAACGTAAGTCGTCAGTTATAATAACGAACCATTCAAAGATTTTTTTTAAATACGAAAAAGAGAAAAATGCTTGAAACCAGACAATCTTTTTAGTTTTACTCTAATTACTTAAAAAAATGCAATGTGTATTATACGAATATAGAAAGTTTACAGATGTTGTGAAAAGCCGTAAAAAAGATGAAGCTTGACTTGAACAAACAAAGCGTCTTATTTTTTAGTGTTTGGCCTTTTCAGACTCTAAATGGTTCTACTATTGACTCCAAACTAGAAAGTTAACAGGAAACTTTCAAACAAATAGCCTGGAAATAGATAAAAAGTAAAAGAAAGTATTACCCATTGTATTTACTTTAAAATGTTTACATCTAAGATAAATGTTTGATTTTCAAATATCCTAAATAAGCAATTACAGCACAAAAGGAGTCATTAACATCCATTATAGTGACGTGGACCATAACTACATAATTTGACAAAAAAATTGGAGCGGCTTCGGTGCTTTAATTCTGTTAAGTTCTGGTAAGGTGCTTGGAACTCAATAGGAACATATTTAAGTACAATCGAAACTTCTGGTTGCTTGGGAAGTCTTGATGAAAAAGTTTTTTTTTTAATTCATACTCTCTAGAAATCCAGATTAAATTTGTACGTGTTTTATTATGTATTATTCCGTATATAATATATTTGACATATATGAATCGTGTTAAATTTATGAAATATGTGTTCTATATCTACAGCCATTGAAACATAAATATATAAAAATTGTATTTCTAAATTACGAAATATTCCTCTTTGTTGATAGAAACATGAAAATTTAAATAGGCATCAGAATAGTTTGCAAGAATTTAAGAATGGCATAGAAATCAGGAAATTTCAATGAGATTTTCTATTTTTTTATTACTTTTGGTTTTACTCGTGAATCTTCGAGAATTTCTCAAAATAATTTAATGCAGATCAATTTAAGAACTACAGAAGAGAACAGAACGATCGCGCGATCGGCCGAAATATTGTGTTCTGCATTGCGAGGAAGGTGATAAAAATCAGTTCAGTGCGTGATTTCTCTTGTTTCGGACAGCAGAATTATCGCGCGATCGACCGAAATATTGTGTTCTGCATTGCGCGGCCGGTAATAAGAGTAGCCATCGAACAATTAAGTGAGCACAGGCTGAGTGAGCCTGAGCACAGGCTGTATCAAAAATTAAGCAGAACGATAATGCAACCAAACAATTTGTTTAATGTTTGCTGTCGAAAGTAAGACGAAAGAAAATTTAAAACTTATCTTTATGGTTTCCTTCAACTGGAACTGCAAGTATCAGGATCACTTCGGTCTTTCGACTCTTACATAATATCACACATTTGCATAAAAAAACACTAGATCCACTAACGCGCACTTCACTTCACTTAATTCTTTTTACAATCATTTGTATTACAAAAACCAAAAAAAAAACATTCAACATCCGAATAAAGTGATGGGAGCAAAATAGAGGACAAATAAAATCCGGGTGGCTTAATACCCTCATTAGGGTGGCTCAAAAAACACTTTTTCAAATTTTTTGATGGGCCGCCCTCATTCAGTTCTATTTGATGCCCTGATGCTCTGGACAAAATTTCAGCCCAATCGGTCAACGTTTGGGCGGTGCTAAACTCGTTGGAAGTTTATATGGGAAAATGTATGCAGAAACATCCATAAACAATGATTTGCAGTTGGACGGCACAATTTACGATCAAGAACCATAATACTCATTCAGTTCTTGTAGAATTAAATACAGAATGTTATGCTGAAAACCGCGAGAAGATTAGAGTTTATTAGACAAAGATATTAGTATTTTACTGGAGTGTTGTAGGGTGAATTTATTTCTTTTCAAAGGTAAAAGAAACGAAATTTGCTCAAACCCCACTTCAGAGAAATGCTAATAACATAGCCGGGCAAACTCTAATCTTCTCGCGGTTTTCTGCATAACATTCTGTATTAAATTCTTCAAGATCTGAATGAGTTTCGTGCTTCTTGATCGTAAATTGTGTCGTCCAACTGAAAATCACTGTTTTTGGATGTTTCTGCATACATTTCCCCATATAAACTTCCAACGAGTTTAGCACCGCCCAAACGTTGACCGATTTGGCTGAAATTTTGTCCAGAGCATCAGGGCATCAAATAGAACCGAATAAGAGGGCGGCCCATCGAAAAAAATTAAAAAAGTTTTTCCCATACTAATGTGAGCCACCCTAACCCTCATATAGGCAATTAACTTTGAATGTACCAAAAATATGAAATAAACTCAATTATGTTTAAATAATTATAAAAACTGCATGAAAACGTTATTAAAAATAAGTTAAGGGACAACTAAAACGATATTGAATGATTTATCAATAAAATGAGGGTCCCCATAACCGTACCAATAAGGGTGTCCACAACCGAATTCCGCAGCCTTTTGGAATGTGAAGAAAAAAAATTCGCGATAAAATTTTGATGGCAATTTTCATTGGCCTCAAAATAGATTAAATTTACTGTATAAATACGCACGAGAACTCGCATTTTGAATTAAATCACTTCAATTTATAACACTTAAAAAGGCCAAAACAAACTTTCGTGTACAAAAAATTGATTTGTTTCTAGTTCAAAGTAGAGATCCCCATCCGGTTTGATATTGAGCACAAAACATCATGCTACTATAGCAAACAAATGACGGTTGTCAGAGTGACAGCATCTCTTATCTGTCAAAAGATACATAGGGGTTCCCATAACCAAACGGTGCCCACAACCGAACCTCCTCCCGTACATATTATATATTATATAATGGATGCCATAATGAAAAACATCAGAACAGCAGTTACAAGACTACATTTTGCTCAATCAGCAATCAGCAAGCTTATCTATCGCTTCATGGTATGCCGAGCTATGCAATGCCGGGCGATAACATGGAATCTGATTGTTCACTGCAGCAACGTAATTTATTGGCAAGAATGTGAAGTAAGTAAGACTGTACAATTTTGGTATTAAACATCATATTAAAGTTCATTTTTCGTCATTGCAAAAAATAGCGTGTGCAAAACTCGATTTCGTAGTGTTTATTCAACTAGTTGTATTCTTCAACTAGTTGCACAAAGTACTACTTTGCTGGTGCTGAATTCGATATATAGTTCTGAAACTGAATTCAAATGCGATTTACATTTCTTCTTTAATAATCCACCAATATTCATTACTCATTTTTCATTCTCTAATGTTCAGGTTAATCAAAGTTCATAACCTTTTTTTAGGTATTAACCACCCGACATTCATATTGACTATAATGTTTAAAAAGTCGATGTACATATGCGCAGCTTGTGTCATATCAAATCGTCTTCTTTTCATTGATGTTCGCATTATTTTTACTGCGAAGAGTCTCCATTCGTTCAAATGTGAAGGACGCAAACATTTCAAAATACATACTAAATATATCAAATGCTATATTGTCTTACAAAATGTTATGCACTCATCCCATATGAGGCTTACTTGGGTGCTCTATCTAACGTAACCTCTGACACACCCTGACACTCTTTCTGACGCACCATATGAGTCCTACTTGGCTGCTTACCCTTTATGCACCATGTGAGACTAACTTGAATGCTCACCCTGTCACCTGATTCACGCTCTAGCATACCACTTTGAGACTTATTTTGTATTCACTTTAGCACACCCTGCAACTCCTCCTGACTAACGCTCTGACACACCATGTGGGACTTACTTAGATTCTCACTTCTGACATGCCATGCGAGGCTGACTTGGGTGCTCACCTCTAACATACCATGTGAGTACCAACAGTTCTACGCTATGACCCTCCTACCTCGGCATCTGTAGTCCATACTAACACCTATGCGCTCACTCTTCTGTCATGCCTCGTGGTGGTGACTGTGGTTGCCACCCGCTGCAACACTCTTACCTCGGCATGTACAAACCTAGGGCAGCAGGGACTATGTCCTAGGGCTTAACAACCCTTCCCCACGGCCTCTGCGAGCTAGGGGGCCTGCCTAGGACGTGGTGGGGCTTGGCAGCGGGCTCTGTTAAACCTCTACAAAAAGCTGCATGTGTCCTCAAGCAGGCCCTATCAAAGCGACCGTGTGCCGCTCAGAGCGCATATGAGCCTAAGGAGTGCCAATTGGCACATCAGGATCAATGCCAGCGATATCCTGATTATGGCATTCTGGCCGCGTGTTAACGGACCTTGTTTTGGATATCGTAATATTGTTAAAGGGAGGGTTGGCAGTCTGACATTCTACTCTCTTAGTAAAGCCGGGTGACACTGACTCGACACGGCGAGTAGGCTAACAGCTAGGCTCAGGCTGCAATCTGGCAAAGGCGCTCAATGCAAAGCCAAACGACGTACGAAAAGGCAAAACGTCGTCTGGACGGAGCAGATCGGGATGCGGAGGAACCCGAAGGCGAAAGGCACCAACCAGACGCAAGTCGCCGGGCCGCAAGAGGGCACCAGCCGGCCTGTGCCATCGGCACAAGGGACCGAAAATCACTGGCAGCTGGTCAATAGGGCAAAGCGGAAGTCGAACGCATCTTGACCCGTAAAGAAAGCTAAGGACAGAGGCGAGGCCTTGTTGGTGAAAACTGATAAGGCAAACTCAAGGGTCAGACGCACCAAGACCGGTGAAATGACAAGCTGACCTTCGTCAGCCACGTTGACTATGCGTGCAACTAGGGTGACCTCGGTTGCCAGATGACAGCGTGAGAGGGATAACTCTTCTAAAGGTACAGGGGTTAGACAAAAAGGTTGAGATAGGTAAAATTATGTCAAAATTCAAATCAACATAACTTCGCGTAGAATAATCCGATTTTGATAAAACAGGACCATCAAAGCGGACACTCTTCTAGTATACTGTCCCCTTACCACCTTACCTTGGCCACGGGAGATGTTCCGAGTTTTCCGAGGGTATGTTCAAAATGCATTTTTTTGACTGCTTGTCATTTTATATGACGTTTACTTTTATACTATTTTATGCTCTCTCCAAAAACTAGAACTAATATGCCGACCAATAATAGTGGCTGTAGATCGAGAATTCATCAGAATTACGCAGAGATATGGCCATTTCCGTAAAACGGTTCCGGGAACATGAAGAAATGATAACAGATCAGAATAATGCAAATATGAGCATCTAACTGTTTGGATTTGCGAGACGATTATTACAGAAACATTTTCAGAATGATAGAGTCCACTGTCACCCTTATAGCAGGTTCCAAGGGCCTTTCAGGAGGTGCTGGTTTTGGCACCATCTGGAGCCATATATGGGTGTCAAAATTCATGTTTTCAAGGACAATTAATATAGGATCTTTATTAAAAATACATTATGAGAACTGTAAGACTCTCTGGTCAATTTGTAGCTGGTTCCGGGTGTTCTGCGAAAGTGACATTTGTTCAGGGTGTATGGCCCATCTCGTACCGTTTTCATGAAAAATGCCATATCTCTGCTTATACCTAACGGATTTTCGATCTGCAGCCAGCATTGGTCAGCATATTAGTTCTAGTTTCTGGGGAAAGCATAAAACAAAGTAAAAGGAAAGTAAACATCAAATAAAATGACAAGCAGAAGAAAAAATGCATTTTTAACATACCCTCGGAAAACCCAGAACATCTCCGGTGGCCAATGGCCAATCTGAAGTTTTGAATGAGGACAGTATACTAGAAGAGTTTCCGCGTCCGATGGTCCCGGTTTCATCAAAATCGGACTATTCTACGCAAAGTTATGCTGATTTGAACTTCGACCAAATTTTGCCTATCTTAACCTTTTTGTCTAACCCCTGTAGGTGGAACCTCCGGCTGATACTTAACATATCTAGCTGGATAGGGAGACCCCACAGATTTGGGCATGCCAAAAGCCTCGTCTGCTCTGACTGCCCAGGTGTTGATGAAACTGCAGACCACGTACTGTTCGTATGTCCTTGCTTCGACGTCGAAAGAAGAGCTGTGCTAGACGTTTGCAGTAGGGCCACAAACCCGGATACCCTTATCCAGAGAAAGGATCCAGAGAGGTAGAGAAGTGGAACGCAGTTTCGACTGCAATTACTCAGATTGCCTGCAGCTTGCAGAGAATCTGGCGCATCGAGCAGCAGTCGACAAGCATGACTAATTTGTGATTGGTTAATTAGAGCGAAAACAGGCTGAGCGCGGGGAAGAAAATGAGAGGTTTGCACATGTCGAGGTAAGTGAAGAGTGCCGCAGCGGGTGGCAACCGCAGTCGCCACCACCAGGCATGGCAGAAGAGTGACTGCATAGGTGTTAGTATGGACTGCACATGCCGAGGTAGGAGGGTCGTAGCGTAGAACTGTTGGTACCTATCGCTATCGACACCTCGAGGCATGGCAGAAGGGAGTCTAGTGAGCAACCAAGACAGACTCATAAGGTATGTTAAGGGCGAGCACCCAAGTCAGCCTCGCATGGCATGTCAGAAGTGAGAGCCCAAGTAAGTCCCACATGGGGTGTCAGAGCGTGTGTCAGGAGGAGTAGCAGGGTGTGCTAGAGTGAGCACCCAAATAAGTCTCAGGTGGTAGGGTGAGCACCCAGATTAAACTCACATGGTATGTCAGTGGTGAGCATCCATGTAAGACTTATATGGTGCGTCAGAAAGAGTGTCAGGGTAAGCCTCTTACGGGATGAGTGCCTGTGTGAGCGTGAATGAGCGAGTACATTAAGTACTGCCTGTCCCTCAGAAGTAATGCTGGGAGGCAGTTCCTGGGGGGATCCAGGGTATTAGTAGAGAGGGTAACTCAAGTAACCTTCCTTTGCTTGGGTGGGTTTAGTGGGTCCATCAACCCCACTCTCTGTGTGATAATTTCAGGTGTCTGTTTGCAGATTTGCCTTCATTCCTCTATAAAAAAAGATACAGCGACACACACAAACATACACACATACAAAAACCAGACACATAAATTCCCATTGTAAGGCGGTTGGGTATCCGGGTACCCCGTCTCTCTTTTAAGGCTACTTTAAACCTCCGGAGAATTTTCCGTCAGATTTTGGTGTTTTTTAAAGAGAGACGGGATTTTTCTTTGCCCAAATCCCGAAAACATCGGATATGTAAAAATACATGGATCTAATTCCTGAAGTGTGAGGCTACCTCACATAAGGGTTAAACGGTTTTGACTTTTGTGTCGATTAAGGGTATGCGATAACACACTTTTTCCTAACGAAACGAAACGAAAAGAAATTTATAATGTCTATATTGATTCGAAACGAAACGAAACGAAATATAGATTTACTTTCGAGTCTTCGAAACGATACGAAATCAGGGTCCATTTAATTCAAATTTTTCGAAACGAAACGAAATTTTATTTTTTTCCGCGGAATTTTTATTAAATTGGTTTTTATATTATGTACGAAATTTTGATTTCACTTTTCAAAGTCAAATAACTGTTTTGCGATAATTTCGGAATTTCGATTTCACTTTTCAAAGTCTGCGACCAATAGAGTTGTAGTAAGAGAAGAAGTAGTCTGTGATAAATCGCCTCATTCCCGTTCATATAGGGCACTGCACGGACTGCTTTGTCTCTTTCTTGCTGCAAAGAAATTAGAAAACAACAAGGTCAGTAAACATCAAAATTTATGAGGAACGAAAGAGAAAGAGATGTTTCCGTGCAGTGCCCTATACCATTGGCGATAAGGCAATACCCCAGCATTTGTGCCGCTTTGGAAGCCATACATCGTGGAGCGTGTGCTCCCGAATCTGATCAATCAGTTCAGTTTTATATTAGTAAGTATATAAAAATATAGAAATTGTTTGACTTTTCGTTTCAAATTTCGTTAAAACCAGGCATTGCAATATCATCTGAGCACAGGATATCATCTTTGCTTGTGCAAAGATATTATCCCTAATCAAAGAGCACTCTGCAAAGATATTATCATTTGAGCATTTGATGATGATCCTGATAGCCAGCGTGGTTCGGGGTTTGTTCACGTTACGAGGGCGTTGCTACAACAAAATTAGTGAAAAAACTTTTCTCCATGGCGAACATTGCACTTTATTTACTGAGAAGATAGATAACTAAGATCGATATCCCAGCATATCATCAGTATCTTTGCTCAGAAGATCGAATGATGGGATAAATTGCAATGCCTGTTTAAAACCCTAATTTCACCTGAATTTTCTTTAATTTTTTGTGAATTTTTTCATAGGGTTAACTCATAGTTTCATTGACGCTAAAGGTCGTAATCGAGTAAAAACCAACCGTGTATAAAAAGAACTGAGTGTATTCTACTCTGGATGAAAAAAAGTTATTCACTTGCTTCGGACTTCAAAAGGGCTCTTGGAATCAGCGACACGACTTTCCATCTTTGACAAAGTTATAGTGAACTGATTCATATCTGGTTATATTTACACAAATAGGATAGAATAGTTAAAGATACTTTTCGTTTTCTGTTGAATATTACTAAAAAAACTGAGGATGCTTTATAGAAGAAAACTAAATACGTATTTGTCGACTCAGAAGGCTATGTAGTATGCATCTCAAATAGCTATGCAAGCAAAGGCGTAGGATTGTCAGTCCGGAGATGGCAAGCTCGATTCTCAGTTTGGTCAAAGGTGTCTTGCCACACAAGATACATTCGTTACGTTCTGAAGCCCTGGTCAAACGAGTAGTTCAAACTGGAGGGTAGATGATGGCTACACTCACAGCGACCACCTGGCGGTTCGCTACAGTATCTACTATACGACCAGCATTCAGCGGACGGAAGAAGGGGCGAGGCCTAGTGGAAGACATCGTACTTCGACAACACGGTGTTTAAAAAGCGCTCCGCCGCGAGCACAATACTCTCGGTCTGAGCGGCGAGCAGCTGGCAATGCCACCATGCCTAGGAAAGTCCACTCTAGGAATGGGTGGCCACCGGCTTACTGGCGGACTCAAGCAATTGCGAACCTGCGCCGCGCCTACCTACGGGCAAGGAGGCGGATGCAGCGAGCACAGGTGGCATTCGTGGCTGCTAGAGCCGCTCTGAAGACTGAGATTGATCCCTTAGTGTAGGTAAGGCGCCAGGACCGGATGGTATTCTGAACCTGGCCATCAAAGCGGCAATTGCTGAAGCTCCCGAGATGTTCAGATTTGTCATGCAGAGATTCCTGGACGAGGGAGTCTTGCAGCAGCCCTGCAGCATGGAAAAGGCAGAGCTTGCTCCTATTGCCAAAAGCGGAAAACCACGGGGGATCCATTGCCATATAGACCAATATGCGAGGCATATAGACCAAGAGGAGTGGATGAGTTCCAGGAAATTAGAACAGGCTCACCACAAGTCTGAGGTGGTTGTTGTAACAACCGAAAGTCGGAGCAACGAGCGGTGATAAGGGCAGGCAACTGCGCGGTCACCTCTGAACGCTCCATCAAACTCTTGGGGATAATGATCGACGATAAGCTTACCTTTGGTAGCCACGTTAATTACGCCTGCAAGCGTGCCTCCACAGCTCTGCGGTTTATGCCAGCAAGCGCAAGCTTTTGGCTAGTGTCGCTTTGTTCATACTGAGGTATGGGGGCCAGCTTGGGGCACGGCCCTGCGTATTAACTGCTACAGAACGAAGTTAGAAAGTACGTATAGGCTCATGTGCCTAAGATATGCGAGCGCGTGCCGTACCGTGTCGCACGATGCACTTTGCGTCATCACCGGTATGATGCCTATTGACATCGTTATCGATGAAGACATAGAGTGTTTATAAATGCGCGGCACGAGAAGCATCCGTAGAACTGCCTGGTTGGCCTCAATGGTCAAATGGCAGCGTGCGTGTGACAATTCCACTAAGGGTAGATGGACAACCTAGTCCAGAGGATGTGTAAAGATGAAGTTGGCTGGAACGCCGTTTTATCGGCTATTGTCCAAATCGTCTCGGAGCTACACAGGAGGTGGCGCGTGGACTCGAGGAATGGCTAGTTCAGGCGCAAATAAGAGGTCAGCCAACCTCGAGGTGCGTTGTGCACTGGCCCCCCTTTGAAGCATTACTTTCTGGTTGTACCGAAGGGACGATGGGCTTGGCGGCAATGGAAACGGTTTAGCGGGTCGTTTGCTGATGGTCCCTAACCCCGCACTCCCTGGACGTCCAACCCAGGATGTATGTTGAGCAGATTCCCCCTCCATTACTTAGGAAGAAAAAAAAAATAAGATACCTACTCATGCAATGGTGGACATAGGAAAGTTTTCAATTAATAACAGAGGAAGTAATAATAGAATAGTTGAAAAGCAGATCAAGTTCCAATTGGGATGTAGAACCATTGAAGAAGAAGAATTGAGCGTTAATAGAAAAAAATGTATAACTAAAGTTTTGAAAATAGTTTTATGGTTTAGTTCAGCAGCCAAAATTTTTGATAATATAAAGTATGGTTTAAGTTATTTGTTTCGAAATTCCGCGAAATTCCGTTAAATTTCGTTAGAAGCTGGTTTTTTCTAGCGAAATTTTTGTAATTTTACGAAACGAAACAAAATGAAGAAATCAGATTTCGCCATGCTCAAATTCCGCGAAATTCCGCGGAATTTCGTTTCGAACCACCTGAAACGAAATTTTTCGAAATACCGCATATCTTAGCGTCGATGCAACGTTTCAAGAATATTTTATCGACATACAATTTTTAGTTTTAAGTTTTCTTGCAGATCACGTAGGCAGATGAAGTAAATAAATAAATAACGTTGCTTTTTGATCAAACAAATTTGGCACATTGGTGTTTGTATTTTCCATATCATCTTTCATTTGAACTGAATGTAGGTGTTTGAATTTATGGGTTTCTGATCCAATTTCATTCTGATGCTTAAAACTTCTTCTCCGGATCAGGCCCAGTTCCCACTCGAGGATGATATCCGTTCTCATCGGCCGTGTAATGCACCCAATAGGTTTGTCCGTCGTTTCCGACGAACGAATAGGATCCTTGTACTACGTAATAGCGCACATCGTTGCCTTCGGCATCTTTACCGTCCTTGAGCGTTCCGACCTCGTCACGTGTTTGGTCATCGCTTAGTGCGTAACTGTGGGAGATGGATTAAATAATTAGAAGAAGATGATTCCGAAAAATATAAAATAACAAACCATGACACGATAGAATGCTCGAATCACGAATTGCTTTGTAGCTAATTTCAATCGATTCGTTGCCAGTGATGAGAAGATTAACTAATTAGCGGAAGACTTACTTGAACTGGTAGGTGTCCAGTGCGTTGTGATTGTTTTCGAAGCGTAAAAGTTGAATTTCCGAGGCGTCTGATCTTGCCTCCACTGAGAGTCTCTTGCGATCGTCTCCCTTCAGAGGAACTGCGTGTAAACAGCTTGCCAATAGGCATGTAGTCAGTAATAAGAGAGTTAATTTTGCCATTTTCAGACTATCACGCAACCGTAGGCTGTCGCACCGAATATGTCAAATTTGAAATGCACCATCTCACCTGAAAAAACTTATCTTTTATAGTCTCGCTTGACTGATGAATATTTGGGCAGAAATATCACCAAACTTCTCCAAATATGGTGTCATCTGTCTGGTTAGTTATGAATTGCAAGCACATTTTTCAAAATAAAATTGATACAACGGGAGAGTCAACCTCAGAGGTCAGCACGTTGGCTGCGCCCCATCCATGATGGTTTTAAGGACATAGTTGGAAGAGTACCACGATGGCAGCCAATATGGCATCGGACCTTCCACGGGCCAACCCCACACCTCCCGCACTCCTCTCCCACCAACATTCGAATGCATCGAACAGCATCGAACAAAAGTTAATTATTCAAATTACTAACCTGTTCACAGCATATTTCCTTACTTCCCGTGATAATGAACATGTTTCTTCAATGAATCCTATGTATTCCGGGTCGAATTGTAGCATAAATTAGCAGTTTCGTGCCAATTTAATAGCCGTCCGCGATTTGTTGGGTTCATCACTGCACTTCACTTCTTCTCAAAGGGCATTGGAAAAATCAAGTTTCTACTCACTTCTCCGCACATGAGCAGCTCGAAATGTTGATAGAATGCAAATTAAACACCACTTTTTGCAATCAATCACTTGTTTGAACCGAAAACTTAGTATAATCTGCTAGATTTGCCCGAAAAAAACGATTAAAAACTGATCGCTAAGCGAATGTAAACACCGAGGTGCACCGGCACCGGCAGCAGCAAACTAATAAGTAGGGTGGCTCAAAATAATTTTGCTTCGCCACGCTCAGTTGATTATGATTTATAATTTGGGTGTCGTCCGATGGTTTGGGCTGGTTTGAATATGTTTGAATACCGTGCTCAGATCGTTTCAGGTTTGTATGATATTGATATGGCGAGGTTGAATTTAACATTATTCTGATTCTGGCACTCCGTCATTGGGCGATGGCGAGGGGGGAGACCATATGACGGGATGAAATATGTAAGAGCTTCAACTCCATAGACAATCCATATTGAATGATCGTTCCAATAGTTGGGAGTCGATTTTAATCGAGGTTGCGATTCTTTCGCATGATAATTAGGCTTCCCAGAAGGCGTGAAACGTGCAATTCAACAAAATACCCAGAATTTGTCTGTGATATCTATCGCACCAGGGGCAGATACTTCTAGTCTACACTATCGCACCAGGGGCAGATGCTTCATACAAAAGTGTGACATAAGAGTGAGTGGGGTATTAAATGCTATATTTGCGTTACGTAAACAATGGATCTTTCCTGCGGTGCGGTTTTCGTTCACTGAAGTCTCTGGAATGTTGCTTTCAGCAATGTGGGTTCTCTTTTCGCCAGCGTTTGGAGGGAAAGCGCCGTAATCAGTGTAATAAAAGGTTTAGTTTCTTATTCTAGTTTTCATACAAACTTGAACCGGCTTGCGCTCAACCAGTTTTTGTTCAAATCGGTTTTTTTAGGACACTCGGAGCATGGGACGGAATCGAGTGAGCGTGATGGTGCTGGGTCGTTTTTTGAACCACCCTACTAATATTCTTTGTTTTTTATAAATACGACACCAATACTACTACAGTATATGAAAGTTTTTACTGTACCAATACTATCAAAGCTTTGTTTTGGTACTCAACCCACCTTCACCTTAATGCTTCATGGGATTTCTCAAGAACATTCGCCAACAGTATAGTGATGACACGGTGCTGATGCCCAGATCCCGCGCGCAAACGCATGACGGACATTCGGAATACAAATTACACGCTTTCAGAAATTTGAATAAATAACTCAAAGGCAGCAGCAACGCAGTCTAACGACTTAATTCTGGTGGTCGCAACAGCGGAAGATGCAAGCAACATAGGGTTATTAATCTTGGAAGCTGAGGTGTATTTGCCGTTTGAACCCTTCGATGGACACCTGCATTTCGAGAAAATTATAATTTTATATAGGAGAACTATTTCCATCTCACTGAACATATATTCATTTCATCGCAAAACAAAAAAATACAGCAATACTCGTCGCTTCTTTTTGCTAACATGCGTGCTAACTGCTGAAAAAAAAACACAAAAATTCCCGTTCCTTTGTTCTCAATGGAATGGATATTGGAGCTATGAGATGAAGTGCCGAACCGTTCCCCTATCTCCAGTAATATGTTCCTAGTGAGAAAGCCATTATCATACTGTTCAGACAAATAATGATAACCTCAATGCATTTCCACAAACACCAATACCAATGAATGAACGTTATTTTTAATTAAAAGGGTGTTTTTTAAAGTTTAGTTTTGAGCGGTTTTGATATATCACAGCGAACGTAGAATAAAATATTAAAGAAATATTCAAGAGGACGAAAGGTCATGTTTGAGCATCTGAACATTAGCAAAATTTCCGTGTGAATTGATTTTGATCTCAATAGCGCAGTTAAAACATTAAGAAATCTGATTTAAAAATGGTTTACTGATTTGTTTGAAGTCATTTTTACAAAATTAAAGGTCATTTTCGAATAATGGGAGAAAGATTAAAGGATATTCGGCCTAAAATTTTAAAGTTTCGTCTCGTTTGCTCTGTACATTTTTCTTTTATTTCTCATAAACAGTGATTATTGTTTATTACCTTTGTGTTCATTCGCCAGATGAATTTTGTAAATACTGGTCGCATAATTTCCTTTGATTAATTCTGCCATGATTTGAATGGCATCGGATTCTGTAAAATATGTTGAACGTTATAATGTATTGCGAACAAACTTGTACGCAAGCCATTAAAGCTTTGCACGAAACTACGATTGAACAATTAAGATAAAGCTACAATATTCATAAGCTTTTCATACGGCTTGGGATACAGTAGTCGCGCGATTTTGTGTTCCTCGTTGTTCTGCACTTACCGTGTAGCATTTTCTCGAACCCAACAAAGTAGAGGTTGTTTTCCGTCGGTGCAAGAAATACGTACCGTCCCGTGAGCTTTAGCTGATCGGAACCTTCGTTGTGTGGTGCAACAGTGTGCTCGAGTATCCGGAGGGGTACGCTTTCAAAATGCAAAAGGGTAGAGAAGATAGAAGCTTAGTTTATTGCATGCAATATAGCAAAATCTGTCACGTACCTGTTTGTCGTTAAATTAGTGAGAAAATTTTTATAATCATTTATTACTTGTGCGACCATGTGAGTGCGTTGTTGATTGAAGCATTTCGGGAGAAGGCATAGGCTGGATAATAAGAGATACTTAATAATGAAATTTAACATGTCGTCGCACCGTATACTTCCAAACGAATGACCATATTCAATTGCGGTGTGGAAGTTTATATATAGCAATGATACGATACTTTTCTTTACAATGTTCTGAAAACCTTCCATGTAAAAATGTACATTTTGTGGAAGAATTTGATTTGCAAAATGGTTTGGAGGTGATCACTTTCCTTCGATGGGTCTCGAACGAAAGCAAAATAAAATTTCCATGAAGAATTAGATATTTTCCATTTAAAATTAGGAATTTGCCAATAAAGAAACCAGGGTATGAGCAATAAATAAATATAAAAAATCCACAAATAATGCAAAAGTTTCACAAACAATTAAGAATTTTCCACAAAACAAAAAAATAATTAGCCCTTTTTTAGCAAACATTGGAATCATAAAAGAAGAATTTTCCATAAAAAATCAAAATGTTTCACGGAAAAATACAAAATTTCTATAAATAATTCAAAACAAAAACATTTTTTTTCCTTAGAAAATTAAGAAATTTCCACAATTAGTTTTAACATGTAGATGTTTTAATGTCGCTAATTTAGCATTATGTGGAATACCTTTTTAGTAGGTTTGATCATTACTATTTCTAATATTAAATCACACATAAATGTGTTTTCTTTTTTTTCTTTTTTTTTTCTACAGGTGTTACGTAAGTTATGATTTTGCGATATGTTGACTAATGTAAAGACACTATATACAAAGACGCGAAATCTACACGGTAAAAAATCAACACGCTCAATTTAACTGTTCCATCTATTGAATGATCAACTTTAAAATCACTATTATTGAAAATGATATTCCTTTGATATTGAAGTGGTGTCACACCTTGTTGAATGCAGACAATTGTGTTGTTGAATGCAGACAATTCCATAACATCAACACTGTTAATCAAAGTGCTACTCACTGGATGTTGAAATGATTAGCACTTCGATCAGCACCAATAATGTCTCCACTAGAATTGAAAGTGCTATGCTATTGAAATCACAGGTTCAAGGCTATTGATTTAAGAGTGGAGCGATATTGGTGTTGTTCTAAAAATAGATGACAGTTCTTTCATCTGTTCTGCTTATTTCAAGAGGTATTTCGAAGTGTGAGATGGAGTCATGGTAAGATGGAGGACTTCCAAGCAAAGGTATGTTATTCAAATCTGAGCTGAGGTAATTCTATTTTTTTATTTTGTTGTTTTAAATTCAAAACATCGTGCACGTCAAATGGAAGTGGTGGTCTTTGAATGCGACAAGCTCAGTATTCATATTGATTTGATTCCAAAGTAGTGCATATTCAAATGCAGAACAGTTCGCATGGACGTGTATATTTTTTACCGTGTAATCCCTGAACAAACAAATCAACCGGCAACCTCGAATGCGCAACAATGCTGATGCCGCATAAACTTTTCAAATTGGAAGGGATTCTCTCTACGAAGTTGTCCGACGTGCCATCAACGTTCGGGAAACACGATAGCGGGGAACCAATAACCGAGGGAGCAGAGTTCTCGCATCAAGTCAACGGTCCCTCAACAATACCAGACACACTCGAGATCAGTTTACTGATCATCAACTTCGACAATGACAATCGCCCTCACGCAGTAGTAGAAGTTCTTGGCAGGCAGATTACAGGGTTACTCGATAGTGGCGCCAACTTCTCCATCCTAGGAGGCGATCACACGAGGTTAGCACAGGAGTTAGGACTACAGAAAACAGCACTTGAAGGAGGAATACGGACAGCAGACGGCACCGAGCACAGGATACAGTCCTACTCTCGGCTACCGGTAGCCTATAACAACAAGAACGAAGTCGTCACCATGTTGCTACTCCCAACTTTGCCGACGTGTGTGATTTTCTGAACTTCTGGAACACTTTCGGCATCAAGCCTAGTTGTTGTACCATGGCTCTGCAAGCGGAGAAAGAAGAGAAGTCAAAACAGGAAGCGACAAAGGAGTTATGCACGGAAGAGCACATTCGACTCCAGGAAGCAATAAGTAAATTCCCGAAAGCAGAACCCGGAAAGCTGGGCAGAACGGATCGCTATACCCACCGCATCGACATAGGAGACGCAAAACCACGAAAACAACGCTACTACCCGATGTCAAAGTACGTGCTGGATGAAGTAAACAAGGAGATAGACCGTATGCTGGAACTCGACGTGATTGAAGAGGCACTATTCTCGCCGTGGAATAATCCGTTAGTAGCCGTTAAAAAGAAAACTGGTCAATATCGAGTATGCCTAGACGCGCATCACCTCAACTCAGTGATGGTAAACGAAGGGTATCCAATATCTCACACACTTATTTTTTTACCGGGATCTCAGCAAAATGTTGAACTTTTACTGAGATTCGCACAGCCGTGCCCCAGCAAACATGTTTTTTGCCGAGATTTCTGTCAAAATTGCTGAAAATCAGCAAATATTTTGCCGAAAATAAGCTAACAAACGTCGATTTTGCTGAAATATCAGTTTTTTATTTTGCTGGCGCACGGCTGTGCGGATTTTTGTCGAGCTGCAGAAATAAAAACTGAGTGTGCAGATATCTGCGATCATGAACAATCTCAGTGGTTGCACATACATCTCAGCGATCGACCTGAAAGATGCCTTCTGGCAGCTACCGCTCGAAGCTAGTTCTCGTCCAGTCACAGCGTTTACGGTGCCACAGAGAGGTCACTTCGAGTTTAAAGTCGTGCCGTTTGGTCTGTGCATGGCGAGACAAACCCTGGCGCGTCTCATGACCCACTTGTTCGTCGACTTAGAGCCCCATGTGTTTCATTACCTCGATGTCATCATCATCTGTTCCCGTACTTTCGATGAACACATCAAGATGCTGGAGAAGGTCGCCCAACGATTGAAAGATGCGGGACTATTTCCGCCGAAAAATCGAAGTTTTGTTTGGAGGAGATGAATTACCTGGGGTACGTGCTCAATCAGAGTGGATGGAAAGTCGACCAGGAGAAGATTGAGTGCATAGTTCGGTTTCCAGTTCCACAGTGCAGGAAGGAGGTGCAACGGTTTCTGGGCATGTCGAACTGGTATCGCAGATTCATACCGAACTTCTCGAGAATCGCAGTTCCTCTCACGGAGCTAACAAAGACAAAAGCGAAGTTTCGCTGGACAAGTTTCACGATTCAGCATCAGGAGCGCATCTAGGTTTCCAAAAAACATGGCAGAAAATTCAAAAGCACTTTTACTGGCCGAAGATGATTGAAGACTTAGCGCGATATGTCAGAAGGCGTGGAACTTGTAAAGCAAGCATAGTCCCAAATAAAGCGATGATGCCAAACATTGGAAATGACAAGCCCGCGTGCGTGCCGTGGGAGCTTAGTATCTATTGACTTATTCGGTCCGTTCACTCGCTCGCGCGACGGGAACATTGTGATGCTCGTTATAGAGGACTGGGTTACAAAATACGTCATCGTTCATCCAATGAGGTTAGCAGACTCACTAAAAATGGTAGAATTTCTGGAAAAACACGTCTTCCTAAGGTACTCGAGACTACGGATCATCCTCTCTGACAACTGAAAACAGTTTCTTTCGGCAGCTTTCAAAGCTTTAATATCCAAGCACAACATCATTCACATGAAGACTGCGTTCTACTGTCCGATGGTGAACAATGCCGAAAGAGTGAACCGGGTACTGATCACGTGCATACGTGCTCTCCTGGATGGAGACCACCGGGGGTGGGACGAGAACCTGCCAGCGATCGTCGCAGCTATAAACGGAGCAAAGCACGAAGCCACCGGAGTCAGCCCGCATTACGCCAACTTCGGCAGGGACCTGATACTGCACACCGATCTTTACACTCAGCAGGAGCTAAACACACCGGATGATCACAAGGTTGCACAAGACGTGCGACTCTCGGCAATTCGTCGAATCCAAGAATTCATCATCCAACGCATCAAGAACAACCACGAGAAAACCAAGCAGCGTTACAACCTGAGGACATGGAACATCACGTTCAAGGTCGGCGATCTCGTCTGGCGAAGAACCTTCACGCAGTCATCCAAGGTGAATCACATTAATCGCAAGCTCGATTCCAAGTTCTTTCCAGCTACAGTGGTCAAGATTATTGGAAGCAACCTATACATGCTGGAGGACGTACGAAATGGCAAGCGTGGTCAGTACCACGTCAAGGACATTAAACCCGACTAGTGCAGTACTAACAAGCTATGTAAACAGCAAAGGCTGTCAACTACAGATTATCCACGGAGAATCAACAAAATACGCAAGGCGGTCACGATTCAACGGTGTAGAACGAGGAGACAACATCCAAGGGAAGCAGAAGGTACGCAGTGAATTAACAAGCCGACAAGCTCCGGAAACACGGAGGACCTAGACGGTACTGCTTTGTATAGCCACCCATGGTTTGTACGATTGCATATGCTATGCTCTGCTATGGATTTTTGTAATTAATCACTGGATAATTTCCGATGGATTACTCAGAATAATTTACGATGGTATTCCTGAAGGAATTTTTTAAAATATGCCTGAAAGAATTTCTGGATGACTAACCGAATTAATTCCCATGGTCATTTTTTACGAAAAAAAAATGTTCAAAGCGATGTTTTTCGGGCGAACTTAGCTTAGCTTGATTAACTGTACACATCCTAGTTACTAGTCGTGATTGGCCGAGAAACAACAAATATGCACAGCTCACCAAATAACTAGTTTTCTTGGGATTAGAAAGCTATTCTTCCTTAACATGCTTTGGAGTTTTTTTTAAATTGAGGATCAATAATGATGCCGTCCACGTCCTCACAGTCAATTAGGATTAGGTGAGGAATATGAGTTGGACACTCATTGCTACAGAAGACCAAGGAATGCTCTGCATCTCCATTAGCGCACTGGAAGGGAATAGTATGTTATTTGGGAAGGAATTCTAATGGAATTCTTGGTAAGCCTTGGTAAGGGACAAATCAAAAATACGAGCTGTTTCATACAGTGTAACTAAATTACTTCAGATAGCTTTCTCTGTGGCTACTGTAAACTGTGGAGTATCGCAAATATCTTGACCGGGGTAAAGCGCAATACTAACTCACGATCCACCGAATATCGAATAGATATTTTTTCTTCTGTTTGTGTTATTTATCATAACACAAGCATCACTGTACTTACTTTTCCGATGGCTACTGCAAACTATCTGGAGGTTTTTCGAGCTTTTTGATAAATTCATGAAGCATCATCTGGATGAATACTTTAAGAAATTTCTGGAGAAATTTCCGAAGAAACTCCAATTAAATTCTAAAGATATTCTTGAGAAGAAATGTGATGATAACTGACTGTGACTGACTGCAGTATCAATATTTTCAGGTATTTTTGGCATCATGGCTTAATTCCATATTCAAAATAGAGTTTTGCTTTACTACTGTCCGGAACTTTTGAAGGAAATTCCCTGCGAGATTCCTTCAAAAGTGCCTAAAGGAATTTTTGCAGGAGTTTCTGATGTAATTTTCAAAGAAATTCCTGTAGAAATTTAGAAATTTGTATGAAAGTTCCAATAGGGATTTGTTTGGAAACTTAATTGAAAATTATTTTGTGCATTTTTTTAATTCCTTCAACAATATCCAGGTTGCTCTTCGGAAATTCCTTCAAGAAATCATTAGAAAATTCTTCCCGAAATACATTTAGTTATTCTTTTTGATTTTTTTTTTCGGAAAAAGAGTTTCAAAAAGATTTTTTGAAAAAATTCTCAAAAGTTTGTCCAAAGGAAATTCCGAAGGGAAAAAAGTCTCCGAAAGTCTAAAGAAATTTCCGGAATAGTTGCTAAAGAATTCCTAAAAGAATTTTTGAAAGAACTCATGGAGGCACTGTTTCTAGCCAGGGTAGACTTGGGAAAGCAGTTGGAGTGGAATGGACACCAGAGAAACATTGTTGACTCCATTATACTCTACACTAGAGCACAGTACGGAAAGCCTTAGGTTAAAGATAATTAGTCTGTTTGACCGAGCTATCACTCTCTCGCATTGAGAACTTTAACTCAATTCCTTTCAAATCTAGTGATCAATAAGTTCGAATTGTGTCCTATACCCCATTGCTCATCCTTTGTTGGAACGTTTACAGGAAAGAAACACGAAGGAACCTTCTGAATTTGCCTGTTCTTTTGAAATAATTAAATTCATCAGCTTCTTCTTTTTTCCCAATGGCTCCAACTGGAACATGGCCTGATGTTCAACTTTAGTAGGTATTCTATTATCATTTCCTTAGTTATTAATTATAGAATTTGCTATGTCCATCATTGCATGAGTATGTATTTTGTGTGGCAAGTACTATGGATACACTATTCCCAGGGTGTTAAGAAAGTGTCCAACTCGAAAACATATTATACCGGACTGAGAATCGAACTCTCCATCTTCGTATTGGCAGTCGCATGCCTGTGCGCGCAATTTAGATTCAGCTGCTGGATTTTTTCCCAATTTATTTTATTTCATTACTAGTAGACCCAACGAACTTCGTTTCGCCTAAAATTGATTTATTTTCTGCTTAGCTCTCGAGTTATGCAGAAATTTCGGTTTCATTTGTATGGGAGCTCTCCTTCCAAAGGAGGGAGGGGTCTCGAACCATCTCAAGAACCTTCCCCGGCCTCAAAAACCTCTGCATACAAATTTTCACACCGATCGGTTAAGTAGTTTCCGAGTCCATAAGGGTCAGACAGACAGAAACTAATTTTTATGTATGTAGATTTTATCTAGTTTGCCTTGCAATTTGTGGGCGTCGTGGCCAATCGGTTAGTAACACCAGTCGTCTATAAATTTATGTGCGCTGTGGAGTGAGGGTTCGTTGTCCGCCATTGTAAGGAGAAAGCTTTTGGTCAAGCGGGTAACACTCCTTTGTTCCAGTGATTGTTGTAAATATCTTGACCGTTGTTTAATGCGATTTTTTCACGATTTCTGCAAAGAAGATAATGCTATTTTTCAAATTGTCCAATTTGAATAATTAGTTTAGTTTGTTTTTTAATCCCCAATCCGCTTTATTTATCTTATCGAATTATTTTATTTGTCTAATTTGCTCATTTTTTTTTTCATTCGTATAATTTGACAAGTCGAGTCAAGTACGAGATACTGAAAAAGGCCTCATTGTTGATGTACGTATGTGTCAAAGGTACAATCAATTGGTGGAATTAAATGGGATAGTACTGTAGTGAAATTCCTCGATACAGATTCTCGTATCCTGCATATCTTTAGATAAGTGCCAACGCTTAAAACGTTGCCAAATTACATAGACGTAAGAAAAAAAATCCAAATTGAAATACCTCATTTCATTTATTTAGTTAACATCTAAACAGATAACACTGAATCAACAATTTGACGCCACAATGCACTGTTCGAGGCCGCATCTCTCCATCCTCGGATACGCCCCACGCTTGCCAAGTCGTTTTGCACCTGGTCTGCTCCATCTCGCTCGCTGCGCTCCACGTCGTCTCGTACCTACTGGATCGGAAGGGAACACCACCTTTGCCGGGTTGCTGTCCGACATTCTTGCAACATGTCCTGCCCATCGTACCCTTCCGGCTTTAGCTACCTTTTGGATACTGGGTTCGCCGTAGAGTTGGGCGAGCTCATGGTTCATTCTTCGCCGCCACACACCGTCTTCTTGCACACCGCCAAAGATGGTCCTAAGCACCCGTCTCTCGAATACTCCGAGTGCTTGCAAGTTCTCCTCGAGCATTGTCCATGTTTCATGTCCGTAGAGGACAACCGGTCTTATAAGCGTCTTGTACATGACACATTTGGTGCGGTGGCGAATCTTTTTCGACTGCAGTTTCTTCTGGAGCCCGTAGTAGGCCCGACTTCCACAGATGATGCGCCTTCGTATTTCACGAATAACGTTGTTGTCAGCCATTAGCAAGGATCCGAGGTAGACGAATTCCTCGACCACCTCGAAGGTATCCCCGTCTATCGTAACACTGCTTCCCAGGCGGGCCCTGTCGCTCCCGGTTCCGCCCACAAGCATGTACTTTGTCTTTGACGCATTCACCACCAGTCCAACTTTTGTTGCTTCACGTTTCAGGCGGGTGTACAGTTCTGCCACCTTTGCAAATGTTCGGCCGACAATCCTGCATATCCATATCCTCCATGTCATCCGCGAAGCAAATAAATTGACTGGATCTGTTAAAAATCGTACCCCGGCTGTTACACCCGGCTCTCCGCATGACACCTTCTAGTGCAATGTTGAACAACAGGCACGAAAGTCCATTACCTTGTCTTAGTCCCCGGCGCGATTCGAACGAACTGGAGTGTTCGCCCGAAATCTTCACACAGTTTTGCACACCATCCACCGTTGCTTTGATCAGTCTGGTAAGCTTCCCAGGGAAGCTGTTCTCGTCCATAATTTTCCATAGCTCTACGCGGTCTATACTGTCGTATGCCGCCTTGAAATCAACGAACAGATGGTGCGTTGGGACCTGGTATTCACGGCATTTTTGAAGGATTTGCCGTACAGTAAAAATCTGGTCCGTTGTCGAGCGGCGTCAACGAAGCCGGCTTGATAACTTCCCACGAACTCGTTCACTAATGGTGACAGACGACGGAAGATGATCTGGGATATCACTTTGTAGGCGGCATTAAGGATGGTGATCGCTCGAAAGTTCTCACACTCCAGTTTGTCGCCTTTCTTGTAGATGGGGCATATAACCCTTCCTTCCACTCCTCCGGTAGCTGTTCGGTTTCCCAGATTCTGACTATCAGTTTGTGCAGGCAAGTGGCCAGCTTTTCCGGGCCCATCTTGATGAGCTCAGCCCGATACCATCCTTACCAGCTGCTTTATTGGTCTTTAGCTGTTGAATGGCATCCTTAACTTCCCTCAAGGTGGGGCTGGTTGGCTTCCATCGTCCGCTGAACTGACGTAGTCATCTCCTCCGCTGCCTAAACTTTCACTGCCTGTACTCTCAGCGCCATTCAGATGTTCCTCGTAGTGCTGCTTCCACCTTTCGATCACCACACGTTCGTCCGTCAAGATGCTCCCATCCTTATCCCGGCACATTTCGGCTCGCGGCACGAAGCCTTTGCGGGATGCGTTGAGCTTCTGATAGAACTTGCGTGTATCTTGAGAACGGCACAGCTGTTCCATCTCCTCGCACTCCGCTTCTTCCAGGCGGCGTTTCTTCTCCTGAAAAAGGCGGGTCTGCTGTCTCCGCTTCCGTCTATAACGTTCCACGTTCTGCCGTACCTTGCTGCAGCGCGACCGCCCGCGCTGCGTCCTTCTCCTCCAGAATCTGTCTGCACTCTTCGTCGAACCAATCGTTCCATCGACTTCGACCCATATACCCGACGTTGTTCTCCGCTGCGTCGTTAATGGCTGCTTTGACTGTATTCCAGCAGTCCTCAAGAGGGGCCCCATCGAGCTCACCCTCTTCCGGCAACGCTGCCTCGAGATGCTGCGCGTATGCAGTGGCGACATCAGGTTGCTTCAGTCGCTCTAGGTCGTACCGCGGCGGTCGTCGGTACCGAACATTGTTGATGACGGATAGTTTTGGGCGCAGTTTAACCATCACCAGATAGTGGTCAGACTCGATGTTAGCGCCACGATATGTCCTGACGTCGATAATGTCGGAGAAGTGCCGTCCATCAATCAGAACGTGGTCGATTTGTGATTCTGTCTGCAGTGGTGATCTCCAGGTGTACCGATACGGGAGGCTGTGTTGGAAGTAGGTGCTGCGAATGGTCATATTCTTGGAGGCGGTTAAATCAATTAGTCGTAGGCCGTTTTCGTTCGTCAGCCGGTGAGCGCTGAACTTTCCAATAGTCGGTCTAAACTCCTCCTCTTGGCCAACCTGAGCGTTCAAGTCTCCTATGATGATTTTGACGTCGTGGCTTGGGCAGCTGTCGTATTCACATTCCAGCTGCGCGTAGAATGCGTCCTTATCATCATCAGTGCTTCCGGAGTGTGGGCTATGGACGTTGATTATGCTGAAGTTGAAGAACCGGCCTTTGATCCTCAACCTGCACATTCTTTCATTGATCGGCCACCACCCGATCACGCGCCTTTGCATATCGGCCATCACTATGAAAGCTGTTCCCAGCTCGTGTGTGTTGCCGCAGCTCTGGTAGATGGTATGATTACCTCTAAACGTTCGCACCATTGATCCCTTCCAACAAACCTCCTGCAGCGCTACGATGCCGAATCCACGGTCCTTGAGCACATCGGCGAGTATGCGTGTGCTTCCGATGAAGTTGAGAGATTTGCAGTTCCACGAACCGAGTTTCCAATCGCTAGTCCCTTTTCGTCGCAGTGGTCTTCGCCGATGGTTCCGGTCCGTACTCTCTTGTTGATTGTGTGTAGCTTGCTGCTGCGCCAGGAAATCACCCATTGCGCATTATTGCACTCGGCGAAGGTATCGCCTTACTCGGATCACTGTTGGACTCTGACTGAGGGAGAACGATGCTTGGCTGCTTGCTTGTCACCAACACCAAGACGGCATAAACAGCATATAATATAGAGTGGTATACAACAGGGCTGTCTCGCCCCACACATCCCCCTTTCTCTCCGGCTTTTTTATTAGTCTCTTGCAATTATAACTTGTCCTTGATTTTCTCTTTTATTGTAAATGTATTATTGAGCTTATATTTAATTAAACACTCGGTGAAAATACCACTACAAAGATTTATTCGCCGAAGGCACCATTCAAAGGCCAAGGAAATCGAAAACCATTTTCTACGGAATATTGTCTTATATTCAGGCAACGAACAGATATTTCCGGTTTGAATAGATGAAGTTTCCTCCAACGGTTGTTCATTCACCTCATTCATATGCTCCAAGATTCAATTTGTACGTTTGTCTTCCTGGTCTTCAACCCATAGAGGCCATCGCACTTTGTAGGTGGTTGTAAGTACGATTTTCTACTACAATTTTGGCACGTCAATCTCCAGCTGCTGAGCGAAGCAGATCAACTCAACACCACGACCTCCTACCAAATATTCCACTCTCTTATCTGTCACTTGCCCGTCTCATTCGCTACAGATGCGTCTTCGTATTTCACGACTAACATTGTTATCAGCCGTTAGCAAGGATCCAAGGTAGACGAATACCTAGACCACCTCGAAGGTATCCCCGTCTATCGTAACACTGCTTCCCAGGCGGGCCCTGTCGGACTCGGTTTCGCCCACAAGCATGTGCTTTGTCTACGATGCATTCACCACCAGTCCAACTTTTGTTGCTTCACGTTTCAGGTAGGTGTACAGTTCTACTACCATTGCAAATGTTCGGCCGACAATGTCCATGTCACCCGCGAAACAAATAAATTGACTGGATCTGTCGTCGCTGGTATTGATTCCGTAGATCTGCAGTCAAACAAAGTACGCGAACACAATAACCGCCCAAGTTTCAGCTCCGAACTTCTTCTGAAACGAACTTTCTCTCGGAGTTTGACCTTCAAACTAAATGATGCGTTTTTTAGTGCAATTTTATGAGAATCTAACAAACTTCGTCCGAAGTTGGGTTTCTAGCCTATATCTTGCATGCTATGATGGCATAAATACCAGCTATCTCGTATCGACAAAACACACTAGCAGTGCACCACTATCTTGTGCATCTTCGCATTCGTTCAAAAGCCTTCATTCCTTACACAAGCAAAATTATCGGCCACATATAGATAAGCAAATTCTGCATTTATTATCCGCTCTTTTTTGCGTTATTCAATCACACGCACTTTCTCTAAAAATAGTGATCGACATCACTATTTGTGCCATATTCCGAGTACTGATCAAATTTGACACGATATTTCAGGGAGCATCAGAGCTAGCGAAATATCAAATTCTTTTATATGAAACTGTATCTGAATGATAAATACATCTCAAGACAAGACTGGCATCACCATCGATGCAAACTCATGGTGCAGCTACATTGTCTTCTTTTATGTCTCTTCCTGTTATGTACATCGTTTTCCAGGTGGTCATGACTGTAGCAGGTTTCCTCTATCTTGTCGTTCCGTGTCAAAGTACCAATTCCGACATTGCTAAACGGTTCTTATACAAATCATACTAATAGAGTTATTCCATACCGAAGCGTAACTCTCTGAATGTTCCCGAAAGGATCGAAAGCGTTCATGTAATTTGAAATACTCGTTTTTCCCCTTTCCAACGTCGCCTTGACTAATCTTGTTAGTTTATCCGAAAGTTCACATTCGTGCATTAAATGCCATAGCAAACGAACATAACAAAACAATACAGATTTATTTTTAGTATTCTATTCTGTAGTGTGCTCATAACATGTAAGGGAAGGTAATCATATGATAATTACTTCTGCCTCATACGCAGCTGATCGTAGGATCAATCCCAAGTTCAATTCTCCTTTTTTTCTCTCCATATATTTCTCATGTTTTAGCAATCGCTAAGATTAGAAATAGACTGAATACCGGGCACATCTTCTATTCTTTAACTACAACTTGACTAATTCTAGCCGTAACTGTTAGAAATCGAAAAGAGCGAAAGAAAGCTCGTTTTGGCATCCATTGCAACCTGTTAATCAAGATGAGCCTCTTCCATAGAACCTACCCCCTAGATTCCAATAATATTCTCTTGGCGAGTGCAGAAGTGTTCTTGATTTACAATGTGGCGAGTGACTGCATCTTTTATCAATTCCTTACATCTACGGTAGCCCGAAAGGACGTGGCCAGCGCCGTTTGTTAACCCTCCTAGAGCTTTTGAACTGAGCACATTGAGGTGCTCAGCGCAAATCCCATGTCCCAGCCACTGGCTCTCTATGCAATTGCGATTGTGCTGGTAAAACACGGAGTAGCAACTACGACATGTAAGGTTATCATGCTCATGCTCTACTTTGTTAATGCAGTTTTCTTCTCATAAGACAAGAACCTCGACTAATTCTATTCGCTTTTGAAGCGAAACATCGTGATTTCGCATAAATTAAAACTCAAGCATAATCCATTTCCTCAAATTTGCGAGCAAGTTATCCAAAACATTTGGACTCCAATATTAAGATCTGGGCAGGGATCTGGGTATTATTTAACCACCATGGTTGGAGATACATTCAATATTATTCCTGATATTCGATATTAGCTGCACCAAGTTGGGGTCTCCAGTTAGCCTTGCGAGCAAAAACGTAGGATTGCCACTCCGGAGATGGCGAGTTCGATTCTCAGTCCCAGTCTAGGATGTTTTCGGGTGGGAAACATTCCTGATTACCTGGACATAGTGTATCCATTGTACTTGCCACACAAGATACATACTCATGTAATGGCGAGCATAGAAAAACTTTTAATTTTTAATAACTGAGGAAATGCTTATAGAATACGAAGCTGAAATGCAGTGCCATAGATGGGATATCACAATTGCTAAACATGACTTTATTTACCAATTTGAAATCAAGGCTCTTCAAAAGCGTCATTGCGGCATCCACAACTTCAATATTACTTTCTTACAACGTGCCTTTGCAGTTTTTTTAATTCGCATTTTTTTTTTATCCGGTGGTTCAGCAGAATCGTGGACATTAGAACGCTAGTAGCACCGTATTCATCAGTTTTATCAAACCATGCTACAATAAACTGAATTTGGCCGATTATTATGCATTATGTTGTAGTGTGTGTTTTGTTTTATCACCAACATCGATTTGGCACTTATGTTACCGGTACTTTGGCTGCTAGGCTGAGGTTAACCAGATATTTGATACGTGACCAGGTGAGTCATTGGTAATCTTGAACTTAGATTACGCAAGTGAATTGAGCAAGTCGCTTGACTTGAACGTCTAAACTCCTCCGTTCAACTCACTTGCACGAAAAGAAAGTTGAACATGTTCAACCTTTGGCAAGTCAAATGAATTTTACTGAAATGATCAAAATACTTGCCTTGTCAAAACCTCGGTTAAAACATAGCATGATACTTTAGGATCAACGCTCCATTGTTTCCTCAGAAACTTGCTTTGTGTTTTCTAGTGCTTTTAACACACCATTGAGTTTTTCGTCATCAAACCATTTCAACTATGAACGGACCTTTCAAATCGCCCACATGTTTTGAACTGTGTTCTCACTCGCAAACCTTCAGCTATTCAATTTATCTGGCTGTCATCATAACTCGCATATCATTCCAACTTTACTTGGCGGTCTTCCCAACACGCCATTACGGCTCTCAAAACACGTAAAAAATCTCAACTTTTCTTGGCGGTCTACCTAACACGACATTTCAGTTCTTTCACACGCAAATCACTCAAGCTTCACTTCGAGCTTACCAATACGCCATTATGGTCCTTAAAACACGCTTATCATCAACCGTCTAAGATGAGTTAAGTAACTCCATGTAATTCCACCAATTATTTCGATATCTTTGCAGATACGTATTTCGACCACAACTGTGTGGTCGTCTTCAGTGTCTCGTACTTCACTCGACGACGCTAATCATTTTTACTTTGCTTGGCGGTCTTCAAAACACGCAAGTCATTTCATCTTTACTTGGCTATTCACTAAACACGCCATTGCGGTACTAAAACACGCAAATTCTTTCATCTTTACTTGGCGGTTCTTCAAACATGCCACAGCAGTTCTTAACACACGCAAATTATTTCATCTCTACTTGGTGGTCTTCCCAACACGTCATAGCGGCCCTCAAAAAAAATCATCTTTACTAGGCGGTGCTCCAAACACGCCATTGCGGACCTCAAAGCTCGCAAATCATTCCATCTTTATTTGGCGGTCCTCTAAACACGTTATTGTGGTCCTCAAAACTCGCCAGTCATTTAAACTTTTCTTGGAGGTCCTCCAAACACGCCATTGCGGTCCTCAAAACTCGCAAAACAATTCATCTTTTCTTGGCGGTCCTCCAAACTTGCCATTGCGGTCCTCAAAACTCGTCAATCATTTCATCTTTTCTTGGCGGTCCTCCAAACACGCCATCCATTGCGGTCCTCAAAACTCGCAAAACAATTAATATTTTCTTGGCGGTCCTCAAACTCGCCATTGCGGTCCTCAAAACTCGCCAATCATTTCATCTTTTCTTGGCGGTCCTCCAAACACGCCATTGCGGTCCTCAAAACTCGCAAAACAATTCATCTTTTCCTTGGTGGTCCTCCAAACTCGCCATTGCGGTCCTCAAAACTCGCCAATCATTTCATCTTTTCTTGGCGGTCCTCCAAACACGCCATTGCGGTCCTCAAAACTCGCAAAACAATTCATCTTTTCTTGGCGGTCCTCCAAACTCGCCATTGCGGTCCTCAAAGCTCGCCAATCATTTCATCTTCTCTTGGCGGTCCTCCAAACACGCCATTGCGGTCCTCAAAACTCGCAAAACAATTCATCTTTTTCTTGGCGGTCCTCCAAACTCGCCATTGCGGCCCTCAAAACTCGCCTTCCTTTCATCTTTTCTTGGCGGTCCTCAAAACTCTCCAAACATTTCATCTTTTCTTGGCGGTCCTCCAAACTCGCCATTGTGGTCCTCAAAACTCGCCAATCATTTCAACTTTTCTTGGCGGTCCTCCAAACACGCCATTGCGGTCCTCAAAACTCGCAAAACAATTCATCTTTTCTTGGCGGTCCTCCAAACTCGCCATTGCGGTCCTCAAAACTCGCCAATCATTTCATATTTTCTTGGCGGTCCTCCAAACACGCCATGCATTGCCCATTGCGGTACTCAAGACACGCAAACAATTTCGATTCTTCTCCGTTTAACTTACTTACGCAACCGCGTCTCTCCCAATTTGGAGCACCGGTCCCCACGTAAACACTGCAAAAAGCAAACATCCTTCTTGGTTCAGGAATTTACCTTTTCGTCTGAGATTTCGCAGTGGGTGATTTCCATGACGCAGTATTTTTATCAGGCACATTAGTATTAACATAACTCCACTTGATACTAACAAAAAATGAGCAGTAAAACCTGCCACTGTCGCCAAATGTGTAGCTTGCTGCTGCGCCAGGAAATCACCCATTGCGCATTATTGCACTCGGTGAAGGTATCGCCTTACTCGGATCACTGTTGGACTCTGACTGAGAGAGAACTATGCTTGGCTGCTTGCTTGTCACCAACACCAAGACGGCATACACAGCATATAATATAGAGTGGTATACAACAGGGCTGTCTCGCCCCACACAGATTGTTCGTTGCTTATGATTTTTTAAAGGCTGGCTTGCAGGGTCTGACACCAAACCCCCTAAATTTCCGGAGGACCATTCCTCCTTATTTCCGGTGGACCATGGTGCACAGTTTCACTTAGAGTCCCTCGCTGGCACTCGGACGATGATCAGCCGCTCCTAACATGGAGAACAGACGCTGTTGTGAGCCGATCCTGACATGGAGAACAGACGCTCAATAAGATTTGCACCTCCGGAGAGGAGCAAACCCCCCCTTCCCTGTCAGCATACGACCATAGTTCTCACCGGGGTTGGTTACCCGATCTTCCCTAAGGTTGCTCGTATCCCGGCCAGCACCGCGGGGAGGTAGGGATAGGAGTTGCTGGGTAAGAGGCTAAGGACCGCGAAATGGGGTCTATTTTATTCCTTCAGGTACGCGAAGTACCAATGGTACGCTTTACCCAGCATTTGCCGTGCCAAATTGAAATACCTATCATTGAATATTTAACGGCCTTGCTTGTTTTTTGTTTTTTCACCGTCATATAAGTGTCTGGTTTGAAGGAATTGAAAATGCCAGTGGATCAAATGCGATCGTTATAATCCGTTTTTGAACCTCAAATAGTTACCCTGCATAAAATGAAAGAATTTATCTGAAATTCAAACAATCTCCTCATCACTACTTCTGAGTATCTATTATTCGAAAATGGTTCAGATTTCTTAGTCAAGAACAAAAATTATATGCGTTTTTTACAGTATACTCTGGGTTTCGCCTTTGGCATATTGAAGCCCTCATGTATAGCTTCTTCCCCAAAGATTTATTCCATTCTTTTTTTCATCTGATGATGAGCCGATGTTCTGATCAGCTATTGACGGAAAAGGTCTTTTCGGGATTTAGTCATACGTTTGATTACGGATGCAATCCCCTAGAAAGTCGTATGTTAAAAGCTTGAATCTGTAACATTTTGAACCGGTGAATTTGAGAAAACACTTTTTTCACACGGTTTGATTTTAGCCGATTGAGGCCTTCAGCATCAATAAAACAATTAGTTAACCCGGAAAATAGCTTTAGAATTGTAGCTATACGAAAGTGAAATGCGTTAGAATTCATGCTTAGAGGCACAAAACTCTTACAAACATAATTTGCAGATATATTGGTCTATTATTATTATTGTGATTTTTGCCACCAAAAACGTGAGGTGAGAGCTTTTCTATTCAGGTAAAAAAAATCTGACTTTAAAAAAAAATACAAACCTAACTATTAATAGAATCGGTTATCTTTTATTCTACGTTAATAGAGGAGATACCCTCTTTTGTGGTTTTACCCATTGAATCAAAATTGACCGTCTCGAGTGTCGCTTCCGTTCGCTTTTCCACCAAACGGTTGGAACTGGTATTTCTCCCGAAGTTGAAAAAAAAGAACATGGTTTTCCCTAAATTGCATTGAATTAAAAATAAATCCAGCCAACCGGTTTTGTTTGTCTCTTTTCCAGTGTTTATTCCTGTCTTCAGGCAGAGGCTCAGTGATTATAATACTACCTTCCCGCTGACGACACTTTCGTGTTCCAGATTTGATCTTGTGCGAAGCATAATTTGTAGCTGTTTTTTAATGGATGTGACATCGAGATGAGTTTCTGTTATAACAGGGACAGCATCCATGGTGGAAAGAGCAATGCCAATTAACCTCCTAACACGAGTAAAGGTTGTTGTTAGCGGAAAATACTGTCGAAAAGACTATTGGAGGGTACAGGGTGGTCAGTTGAATAGGATGATGAATTTGATCTCAATGATGCCACTGAGTGAGGCAGGGTCAACGGAACTTGATCCGGATGGTCCAGTTTCAATCTTTGTTGTTGGGATGTGTAATCATGCATGCAGAGGGGGTTCGTTGCTTTGCGGATGTTGATGTTGAGTGATTAGATCAAAGGTTAAACACATGCGGCTTTCGGATGCAGGAAGTAATGTTTATTTTTTCAGCTAATTATTATATTTCCTTTATCCGAGAAGGGAGATGAGTACTTTCGAATCAATGGAGTCTTCTACGAACGAACCTGTTGCGTTGGAAACTGTAATAATAATCCATTGTTAGTATAGAGTAGTGGATGTTCGAAGGAAATTATATTTACTAGAACTTTTTGCCCGATATCCTCGTTCATCTGCCGTGTAGGTGGTCTTGTAAAGAAGATTGTTCGGGCCAATAAAGGAGTATGAGCCTTCTTCTACAACAACTTCAACGCCATTCACTACTTTTCGGTAAGTTTTTCGTCGAACCATTGTACCGTCGGAAAGAACATGCCTGTGAGATATGAAAATCGATAAATAAAATAAATTATAGAATAAAAGGTTTAAAATAAAATCATGTGCAAAAATGTCAAACGTTTGCTGTTTAATTTGCATGACAGCCCCTTTCCAGAGGGGAAAGAGGTCTCGAATCACCACTGAAACATTTTCTGCCTTCCAAAACCACCAAATGCCAAATCTGGTTCCATTTTCATGATTTCCAGAAGTGGGAGGGATGTCGAACCATCATAAGAGCCTTCCCGGTCCCAAAAACCTCCGCATACAAATTTTCACGCCGATTGGTTCAGTAGTTTTCGAGTCTATAAAATATTACACTGACATCTATAACCTTACGCATACGTTCAATCAACCTATTTTAAGATTTTGTTTATTCCTCTGTTTGACTATCAATATTAAATAGATTTTTCTGTCGTCGTGTTGGCTTTCTACATCGAATATAGATGTTCATAAAAAATAGAGCATCCTCCTATTTTCCTAAATAATTTAATCAAAAAACAAGATTCGGTGCTTCAACTCTTCTCTTCTTCTTCTTCTTCTTCTTCTTCTTCTTTTTCTTCTTCAATGGCTCTACATTCCAACTGGAACTTGGCCTGCTTTTCAACTTAGTATCCTATTAGCATTTTCTCAGATTTCAATTGAAAGCTTTTCTATGCCCGCCATTGCATGAGTATGTAATTTGTGTAGCATTTTACACTATGCCCAGAGAGTCGAGAATGTTTCCAACTCGAAAACTACCCTAGACCGGATCGAGAATCGAACTCGCCATCTCCGGATTGGAAATCCTACGTCTTTGCTCGCATGGCTACTGGAGACCCCATTCATCTCTTCTAATCAAAATTAATTTAACTCTGCCATGATCACAACATACATTGTTCGGTACCAACCAGTATGAACTTGATTCATCTCATTTTCACTGCTTCACTCCACTGAGCAATCATCATCCCACCTGCGGATGATAATATAGTTATTTATGCTTATTCACAAAAAAAAAACAGGAACGTGCGCGTTGAAAGGTTAATTGACTTAAGATTGCTCAATATCAGATGACAGTACCATGGGTGCTGCCTCGTGTAGAGCATAAAAAATTGAAAACATCAAGTCATGCTATGGAAACGAGATCAAAAATGTAGCACTGCTTGAAGGATGCGCTAGCTTGTATGTGTACGTTTACTTACAGGAAATTAGCTTAGCCTTACGAAATTAGGGGCACAAGCTAAACAGCTTTCTGTTATTGTTACATGGTGAAAGGAAGAAAAAATATCCACCTGAATGTAACAAGATCTGTGTCTTTTACTGTACTTCTCATAAGTTGAGTCGGGATCATATTGCTACGGAAGTTTAGTTAAGTGTTAGCTATGTTGATTGAAATATAACAATTACGGTACATGATTTCGTTTTTGTAGAGAACATATATACTCAGCACACCTGTTCAGCTTCCGAAATAACTGGATCGGATAATGCTCTTTTGGCGTTCAGACAATATTTCGGGTAACAGGGAGAAACCACAAACGATGGTAATCCCCTTTTTTGCGGATGTGTTTCATAACCAAAGCGAATAGATAGTTGCATGCATGGTGACACTGTATCGGCAGATGTGTTTTGCTGTTTCACGGTGATGACTTGATTAATAAGATTCAATTTCCTTGAAGTCTTGATAGGATTGCATTATTCCCTTACATTGTTTCACTAATGCCATGACCAGGCGATTCTTGTGACGTCACGACTCACTGCATCGTTTCGATTTTTTCGGAGGCAGGTCTATTCAAGCGTGGAGGGCTAATAAAAACCGGTTTCATTGAAATGGAAATCATGCCCCGTTCGCTAATGTTTGGGATTTTTTTAGCATTTTTTTTGGAAGACCTAATGTCAGTTACTACGCTTATGGGACTCTTCTGCCTTCAGCGAGTATTGATGTGCTGGTGATCGAGACGGCATGGTTACTTCGAATGATATCGCTGAGATATAGAACGATCACTCTAGTACGATCATTTGCCTAAGAAAGATGAACATGGGGCTCCGTTTAGTTCGTGTTGTTTGGTTTGCTTGTTTAGTTTTCTTACGGTTCGAACGAGCACAAGGAAGCGAAAATGCTGAAGAAAGTGAAGTTGTTATCAATAACTATATCAACAGATTACACGAAGACAGTTATCTGCTATCGTAGGTGTTAGTATTTTTATTTCGTGAAAATTAAATCTGACTCCAAGTCTTTTTTATTGTAGATATACACTGAGTGATGGTCAGTTTCGGTACGAAAGAGGGCGGTACAAAACATCTGTAGATAAAAGCAAAGAACCTGTGTGGTACGTGTCAGGCAGATATGGATATAAGTCCCCTGATGGTCAGCTGTTTCGATTTAGATATACAGCTGATGAGAACGGTTACAGGTAAAACTGAATAGTTCGACTGGATGGGTAATGTAAATGTTGACTAATTGTGTTCTGCACTTGAATGCTTTCAGACAACATCAATTGACTGCTGATGAGAACTTTGAGAATGGGGGAATAGTTGGAAATAGAATTGATTTAAAAACCTTGACTTCGTTGGTTGGGTAATGGAATGTGATGCGTTAAATTGGTGCTTAACTAGTAATAAAATAAATGAACAAGATTGTTGGTTGTTAAAAATGTTCACTGGTTAAGTTTTATTTGGTCTTTAAGTCCAACTTTCTATTATATTGGAATGTCTTTTAATATGCTCACGTAGTAAAGTTGAAATAATAATAATAATTAACCGTTGTGCGTTGCTTCCGTATTAAGTTGTGTGCAGTTGAAAACGCGAATTCATTTAAATTTGAATTACAGGATGTTTGTCCTTAAATTGTTTAAGTAATGGCCACATGTCACAGCCTGATATGTGTATGATCGTAAACAGAATCCTTCCTATGATCGAACGTGTGGTGATCCAGAGATGGCCGCTGCAGAACTATGAAGAATACCTAATTGGTGATGTGGCAGACATCGGAGATCTTATGAAAGTTATGAACTCGGTTTTTGAAAAGAACGAAGCATGCGACATATCGAATTTCATGATTCTTCATGAAAAAAACTTAGAATAATCCACCTAGCAGTGATAGTGCTTTTCTCGTGTATTGTAAAAAAAACTTGGGGCTAAGGATAGAGTTAAAACGGTTGTCAAAAAATCTCCAGAGGTATTGAGCACTTTGAGCATGGCCGAGAAAGTACACGTATAAGTCATCTCATACTAATTTTAGTTCGTTTGATACAATTTTAAATTTTCTGGGGTTATGTCAAATATATCGAGGAATTCAATATAAGTAAACAGCGTGATTCATTTAACATTCGGTAAGCTAATTTATTCAATGCAGTAAATCGACGAGCTCTTTGCAATTTATTTAATAAAGATAAACATAATGATAATTCGATTTGAAAAAATCGTAATATGTGAACACTGAAAATAAATTTGCGGGTTTAACGCAAATCATCTTGAAAATTTGATTCGATCGAGTTCGCAGCTCCCAGGTTAAAAGTAATGAGAAAAACTATTTTCATCAATTTTCATCTACAGCGGCCTGCATTTTTTTTTTTTTGCATTAACATTAGCATTAGCATTGAGCATTTCGCACAAATTCGTAGGTGGTACAAGCGTGGACTATTCTATGAGATTACCATCACTTTAATCCGTTATCACAGACATTGATTTGGGACTAATTACTATCTCTTAGATAGAAGCACTTTCCAATTTGTCGAGATCTGTCCTGACCAGGCCCTTGCGAATGCTGAGGAAGGGGAAGGATGGTGAGCTGGACACCTACTTAAGAAAGATGCAGAGAACTTTACGACCTGTCATAAGTGCCACGGGAGGTTTTGGATTTGTTAGTGTGGTAGGTTATAACAGTAGGAATCGTTTTGGTAGAACGTGAAACACAGAAAGAACTAAGATATAAATATTAAGATAATAATATAAAGAAAGGAACGAGCCTGGACTTGAACCCACGACCTCCTGCTTATAAGGCAGAAGCGGTAGTCACTAGACCATCGAGCTCGTCTTACAGTGGCCTGCATTTTTTGCCAAAAAATAATATTGGTGAATCTATGACAAAAGGTCAAAAGACATAAGGTCGAAAAGACAAAAGGTCGAAAGACAAAAGGTCGAAAGACAAAAGGTCGAAAAGACAAAAGGTCGAAAAGACAAAAGGTCGAACGGGACAAAAGGTACAGAAGGTTGAAAGGGACAAAAAGTCGAAAAGACAAAAGGTCAAAAAGGACAAAATTTAGATCAAGAACAAGTTGATAACAAGTTGGGTGTATTCCAAAGAAATTTGTGCTATGCATTTAACTACAAGCAGATATAATAACACACTCAGCTCATCAATCAAAGTTGAAGAATGAGCCATTTTCAAAGAAGGAGAAATTACTATGAAACAATATTATGAATATCTAGATTGTTCTGTTAGAGATAAAACAGATTGTTGATTTAGGAAATGAATAAAACATGTATTGCGCGAAACAGAGTTGTCCTATACATTGTCTTTTTATTTTTCACTATTTTTAACAATTAAATAAAATGCATTTAATGAGTGCAAATAATAGATGTATATCAAGGTTTTCTAAATGTCACTTCGATCAGTCAAGTAGGCGCAGGCGCGCATTGATGTATTTGATGTGCGGCGTGCGTCATTTTGACAGATCGATGTGACATTTAGAAATCCCAAACATCCATCTATTAATTGTACTTACTGAATGAATTTAATTATTTGTTGAAAATTGTGTAATTTAGATCTTATTGACCTTTTGTTTCTTTCGACCTTTTGTCCCTCTCGACCTTTTGTCCTTTCGACCTTTTGTCTTTCGACTTGTTGTCCTTTCGACCTTTTGTCTTTCGACCTTTTGTCCCTAACCCCATTTTGGTATTACTGCAGTATTTTTTTACCATGTGAATCAATCTTTACGTATGGTAAAATTCAAGTTATATCTGAGCGTAGGTAAAATTTTCTGCTAAATCGGTTTATGGGCAACCGCGATCTAGAGCTCCAAACCTTTGACCATTTTGTAAGGAAAACGGCAAGTGGGCACTTTATTTTGCCGGCCAGTGTATTTGCGTTAATAAGAGTACATTTCACTAATATCTATTTGCTACGATTGTAAGACATTTGCCAGAATATTTTTTTCCAGAAACCCATTTGCCAGAATGGACCATATGCGAGAAAGCCATTCCCCAGAATAGACCATTTGCCAGAATGCAATTTGCCAGAATGTACCATTCCCTAGAAATAGTAAAACTGGAAATTTCGAAAAGAATAGGAAAATAATTATATTAAGAAAGTAATTTTGCATAACGGGTATTTGGCATTATTCACTAATAAAGGGATTTTCGGTATAATTAATTTTCATAAAAGATATTATTTAACATATTAGACAATTTTCAGAGAGATAGATACTATTTGTAAAAATTACAATAATATTTGTTTAAAACCAAACAATCTGTTTACGAATGGATATCATATTTCTTCGCCTCGTTCCAGACGCCGACTTCATTTCAATAATCGAATCATATCTACAATTGGATATATCACTTTAAGTCATACTGGACACCTATTGAAGAAGTTATATCTACAAGTCTAGGTAAAATGTTTACTTCTAAAGAAGAAATCATATCCACAATTGCCATATTCAAACACGGGCACGGACAAATACCTACTTTTTAAGAAGAGATAACATGTACTCGTGCCTTAATCGGAGCAATCTCCTTATTTTTTCTTAGTGGTTCCTATCCACCATTACTTTATTTCTAGCAAACGCCTTTTTTCAAAGATGAGATCACATCCACTACTGCCTCAATCCGAACAAGCGCCTACTTTTAAAGAAGGAACAACATCCACCATTGCCTTCATCCGGGCAAGTGCCTACTTTGCAAGAAGAAACCACATTTTCCATTTCATTAATCCCGGCAAGCGCCTGCTGTAAAAGAAGGGACCACATTCATCATTCATCATTGCCTTAATCCAGGCAAGAGCCTACTTTTAAAGAAGGATTTACATCCAGCATTGCCTTAATCTTTGCAAGCGCTATCTTTAAAGAAGGAATCACATCCACCATTGCTTTATTCCGGGCAAGCACCTGCTTTTAAAGAAGGAGTCACATCCACCATTACCATAATTCGGCAAGCGCCTATTGTTTAACAAGGGCTCGCATGGGGGAGGTTCCTTCATCAGTGCTGCCACCTGGAAAAGTTTAGAGAAAAAGTAGAACCATGGAAAATTGACATGGCATGATATAGAAAATGAGAATTAAAATGTCTCTAGAACGTTATAGACATTTTTTGTCAAACAATTTTTTAGTTTTTGGGGTTAGAAATTAAACAATCTTAAGCATTAACTGCTTATTCGAAAAACAATATAAAAATCGAGATATCATGTCTAGTTTGTGTGCTTTTGAAATTCTAACCCCGTAAACAAGGATTTTTTCGAGAAACGTCCTTAATTTTTGTTTTATAACAAAAAAAAACTTCATTTCTTATACCACACCGTGTGAAAATTCAATGATTCGACTTTTTCTCTTGATGACAGCTGGTGGTCTTCTCCTCCCCTATTCACCATGTCTTAATCCGGGCAAGCGCCTTCTCTTAAAGAAGGGATCATACCCACCATTGCTTTAATCCTGGCAAACATCTATTTTTGAAGAAAGGATCACATCCACCATTTCTTCAATCCTGGCAAGCGCCTATTTTTTAATAAGGAATCATATCCACCATTGCAATCCATACAAACACCTATTTGAAAGAAAGGATCAAGTGGCTATACCCGGCTTATGTATGCTTTCTTCGAATGAATTACGTCTTTTCAGTACTATTATCGACCGATACGGTGTTATATTCCTCACTAGAAAACAACTCAAAACAACAACAAAGCAAAATAATGAAAAATGTCCCATATGCTAAATGACCATCCCTTTCGACACAGTTCACAGTTATGCCAAAAGTTCACGGCGTTATGAATTATTGCGCATACTGGGCAAATGCGTGCATGACCAATTCTGGGGAATGGTGCATTCTGGCGAATGGCTTTCTGGTAAATGGTGCATTCTAGCAAACGCCTTTCTGGGGAATTGTCCATTCTGGCAAAAGGCCTTCTGGCAAATGACTTTCAGGCGAATGTCATACAACCATTTGTTACGATTTTGAATTTTTTTTCCAAGGGGCTACTCTTGGGAGAAAACAAAGATATTTTCAATAACCCCAGCACGCAACCGGAACCGACGGGGACACTTTTCAATCGGAAACACTATGCTGCATTTCGCGTCGAATGCAACCTGCAAAAAAATTGGATGAAATAAGCATTGGTGTTTCTCATACTTTTAAATGATTCTATCACAAACGCCCAAATTTCATTCGACCGAATGACAAACGCCCGAATGTAACAGATGCACAAATGCCATTCGCCCGAAAAAACCCAAACGCCGGCGACACAGCCAAACAGAATATTATTTTAGAAGAATTTTTTTCCATTGAAGTTTAATGATGCATATACTTGTTTAGCATACCGTCGTGCGGGGCTTCTTTGACATGCGGGACTACTTTGTACACTTGAGTTTTTCAATATTTTGAAACATAAATTCTGTTTATAGGCATATTATGACTTCAGCATTTTGGTAAAATACTATTTTTTGCTTTTTTACATAGACCCTCTAAAAATCAGATTACCACTGCTTATCAAAACGAGAAAAACCTTCAAGGGCCAATCTCAAGGTTTTTTCAGCTATTGAAACTTTTGTATGGTAAATGTTGTTTTTGATATCCTTAAATGAAGGTAAACCTTTGTTTTGCACCAGTATTTCTTTTGCTTTATCATCAAAAGTAGCCCCTAAAAAGTCATGCAACTTATTTCGTGGGGTGAATTCATAGTTTCATTGACGCTAAAGGTCATAATCGACTAAAACCCAACCGTGTAAAAAAGAATCGGGTGCACTCGATATATGAAAAATATTTTTATTTTTCATTCATTCACGCTCATTTTTGTACATATCTTTGTTTCTTTATTTGCTTGTATGAGGGCATAAAAGTATACGGCTGTTTCTTTTAGAACACGAAGGGACAAAGGGTCGAAATTACAAAAGAATGACCTAAGGGACGCAAGGTCGAAAGTATGAAAAAATAATACATTCTGTAATCACCTTGACAAAAATAACTCTGTAGAGCAGACTATGTTTGGAAGAAGGCTAAATTTCAGAATGCAATATTAACACGCAATTAACAATAATGATAAAAATGTATGACTTCCAAAGAACATTAAATATTTAAAAAGAAGGAAAAATACTATAATGAATTATTATTAGGTGAAACACGAATAAACATTAATATTCAAATATCGAAAGAACAGCCCATGATTTAAACAATGAAAGTCTAGAATAAAACCTCAAACTTTGGTGCATTGCTTATTTTGTCCTAATTATCTTTTTGTAATTTCAACCTATTGACCTTCGATAATTTCTCGTACAACCAAAGATATTTTATACTCTTATGTATTGATCCTCCAAATAAGGCGTTTAAAATGAGCAACCAAAGTAAAAGCTACTATAAAACCGAGGGCATTTGTTCAAGGTAGATCATCATCGGTATAATGCCGATTGGCTTGGAAGCATAATTCTGTCTTCTTCATGGCTTAGGCTATTCTTTAGTGACGTCTATTATTCTTAACGAACGACGTATATTATAAACTACCAGACCCGAAGGGCTTCGTTTAGCCTAAAATTGATTTATTCTCTTGTTAGTTATCGAGTTTCATTTGTATGGGACCCCCACTTTCCAGAAGGGGAGGGGTTTCGAACCACCACAGAAACATATCTTCCCTTCCAAAACCGCCATATGCCAGATTTGGTTACGTTCGCTTGAATAATAATCGAATTATGAAAATTGAACTCGAACCATCTTAAGAACCCCGGCCCCGAAAACCTCTGCATACAAATTTTCACGCCAATCGGTTCAGTAGTTTCCGAGTCTATGAGGGTCAGACAGACAGTAATTCATTTTTGCCTTTCTCGTATACTAAGTATACGGTAAAGGCTATATGATCGCTCCAAAAACAAACTTTTTATAGAAGGCCCGGAGACCCATAGTGTTATATACCAATCGACTCAGTTCGACGAATCGAGGTGATGTCTGTGTGTGTGTGTGTGTGTGTGTGTGTATGTGTGTGTGTATGTGTGTGTGTGTGTGTGCGCAAAACTACTCAACAAAATGTCACTCATTTTTCGGGCACTTATCCTCAACCGATTTGCTCGCAACAAGTTGCATTCGACGCAGAATCCTGTCCCATTGTTTCCTATTTGAAATTGGCGAGATCGGACTATGGGATCGAGAGTTATGGCCAAAATACAAATTCATTTGAAAAAATCGCTTAAAAAATGTCACTCATTTTTCGGGCACTTATCCTCAACCGATTTGCTCGCAACAAGTTGCATTCGACGCAGAATCCTGTCCCATTGTTTCCTATTTGAAATTGGCAAGATCGGACTATGGGATCGAAAGTTATGACCAAAATACAAAATCATACGAAAAAATCGCGTAAAAAATGTCACTCATTTTTCGGGCACTTATCCTCAACCGATTTGCTCGCAACAAGTTGCATTCGACGCAGAATCCTGTCCCATTGTTTCCTATTTGAAATTGGCCAGATCGGACTATGGGATCAAAAGTTATGGCCAAAACACAAAATCATACGAAAAATCGTGTAAAAAATGTCACTCATTTTTCGGGCACTTATCCTCAACCGATTTGCTCGCAACAAGTTGCATTCGACGCAGAATCCTGTCCCATTATTTCCTATTTGAAATTGGCCCGATCGGACTATGGGATCAAAAGTTATGGCCAAAACACAAAATCATACGAAAAAAATGTCACTCATTTTTCGGGCACTTATCCTCAACCGATTTGCTCGCAACAAGTTGCATTCGACGCAGAATCCTGTCCCATTGTTTCCTATTTGAAATTGGCCAGATCGGACTATGGGATCGAGAGTTAAGGCCAAAATACAAATTCATACGAAAATATTGCGTAAGAAATGTCACTCATTTTTCAGGCACTTATTCTCAACCGATTTGCTCGCAACAAATTGCATTCGACGCAAAATCCTTTCCCATTGTTTCCTATTAAAAATTGGACAGGTCGGACTATGGGATTGGAAGTTATGACCAAAATACCTTTTTGCCTTTCTCGTATACTAAGTATACGGTAAAGGCTATATGATCGCTCCAAAAACAAACTTTTTATAGAAGGCCCGGAGACCCATAGTGTTATATACCAATCGACTCAGTTCGACGAATCGAGGTGATGTCTGTGTGTGTGTGTGTGTGTGTGTGTGTGTATGTGTGTGTATGTGTGTGTGTGTGTGCGCAAAACTACTCAACAAAATGTCACTCATTTTTCGGGCACTTATCCTCAACCGATTTACTCGCAACAAGTTGCATTCGGCGCAGAATCCTGTCCCATTGTTTCCTATTTGAAATTGGCCAGATCGAACTATGGGATCAGAAGTTATGGCCAAAATACAAATTCATTTGAAAAAATCGCGTAAAAAATGTCACTCACTTTTCGGACACTTATCCTCAACCGATTTGCTTGCAACAAGTTTCATTCGACGCAGAATCCTATCCCATTGATTCCTATTTGAAATTGGCCAGATCGGACTATGGGATCGAAAATTATGGCCAAAATACAAAATCATACGAAAAAATCGCGTAAAAAATGTCACTCATTTTTTTAAGCACTTATTCTCAACCGATTTGCTCGCAACAAGTTGCATTCGACGCAGAATCCTGTCCCATTGTTTCCTATTTGAAATTGGCCAGATCGGACTATGGGATCGAAAGTTATGGCCAAAATACAAAATCCTGCGAAAAAATCGCGTAAAAAATGTCACTCATTTTCGGACACTTATCCTCAACCGATTTGCTCGCAACAAGTTGCATTCGACGCAGAATCCTGTCCAATTGATTCTTATTTGAAATTGGCCAGATCGGACTATGGGATCAAAAGTTATAGCCAAAACACAAAATCATACGAAAAATCGTGTAAAAAATGTCACTCATTTTCGGGCACTTATCCTCAACCGATTTGCTCGCAACAAGTTGCATTCGACGCAGAATCCTGTCCCATTGTTTCCTATTTGAAATTGGCCAGATCGGACTATGGGATCGAAAGTTATGGTCAAAATACAAATTCATACAAAAAAATTGCGTAAAAAACGTCACTCATTTTCGGACACTTATCCTCAACCGATTTGCTCGCAACAAGTTGCATTCGACGCAGAATCCTGTCCCATTATTTCCTGTTTGAAATTGGCCAGATCGGACTATGGGATCGAGAGTTATGGCCAAAATACAAATTCATACGAAAATATTGCGTGAGAAATGTCACTCATTTTCAGGCACTTATTCTCAACCGATTTGCTCGCAACAAATTGCATTCGACGCAAAATCCTTTCCCATTATTTCCTATTGAAAATTGGACAGGTCAGACTATGGGATCGGAAGTTATGACCAAAATACCTTTTTTCATAAAAATCGCAAAAAATGTCACCTATTTTTCGGACACCTAACCTTAATCGATTCACACGCAACAAGTTGCATTCGACGCAGAATCCTGTCCCATTGTTTCCTATTGAAAATTGGCTAGATCGGACTATGGGATCGGAAGTTATGGCCGAAACACCATTTTAGCCTTTTTATACGAAAAGGCTGTATGTTCGCTCCAAAACCAAACTTTTACAGAAGGCCTGGAGACCCATAGTGTTATATACCAATCGATTCAGCTCGACGAACTGAGATGATGTCTCTGTCTCTCCCACTTCATACGGGAGTTTGGCGGAAAGACGGTCATGAGATTTATATCATAACAAATATTGCCCTCCGCTCGCGTGATGGGAATGACATTTTCGTTTTCTTTTGTGTAGTCGGAGACTTCAGTTCAACTAACATCCAAAAGTGATATCCTTAAAATATATGACTGGGTGAAATAAAACAGGGTTATGTACGTCAAAAGATTGGAAAAGGAAACAAAAATGTCGAAATTCTTATTAGCATATTGTAGATCAAGCTGAAAACCGAACCGAGGTCCCGCGAAATCGCATTTCCGGATGTTGCAACTGCATCGCGATTAGTGCGCAACTGTGCCATAGTCGGGCACCACTCGCGATGCAGTTGCGACATCCGGAAATGGGACAAAATATGATTTTCGGTTTTCAACTGGATCTACAATATCTTTGCCATAAATAATCTGATTTTCATAGAACGGACAAAGAAATTTGTCTTTTTTACTCCTAGCCACTAGCTCATCTTTTTTCAAGCACACACATTTTACGAAGGTCGAGAAAGGCACCATCACCGCTAGGTGGATTAATCTGGGTTTTTTTTATGGAAAAATCGCTAAAAAATGTCACCTATTTTTCGGACACCTAACCTTAATCGATTCACACGAAACAAGTTGCATTCGACGCAGAATCCTGTCCCATTGTTTCCTATTGAAAATTGGCTAGATCGGACTATGGGATCGGAAGTTATGGCCGAAACACCATTTTAGCCTTTTTATACGAAAAAGGCTGTATGTTCGCTCAAAAACCAAACTTTTACAGAAGGCCTGGAGACCCATAGTGTTATTGTGCTTCCAGTTGAAAACCGAAGTGAGCTCTCGCGACGATTGAGTTTTTCCTTATTTCCTGATGTCGCAACTGCATCGCGACTAGTGCGCATCTATGCCACCGCCGTGCGCCATGATGCGCACTAGTCGCGACGTAGTTGCGACAAAAGGAAACGGAGAAAAATCGATTGTCGCGAGAGCTCACTGGTTTTCAACTGGAAAATACAATATATACCAATCGATTCAGCTCGACGAACTGAGATGATGTCTCTGTCTCTCCACTTCATACGGGAGTTTGGCAGAAAGACGGTCATGAGATTTATATCATAACAAATATTGCCCTCCGCTCGCGTGATGGGAATGACATTTTCGTTTTCTTTTGTGTAGTCGGAGCTTCAGTTCAACTAACATCCAAAAGTGATATCCTTAAAATATATGACTGGGTGAAATAAAACAGGGTTATGTACGTCAAAAAGATTGGAAAAGGAAACAAAAATGTCGAAATTCTTATTAGCATATTGTAGATCAAGCTGAAAACCGAACCGAGGTCCCGCGAAATCGCATTTTCTCGCATTTCCGGATGTTGCAACTGCATCGCGAGTAGTGCGCAACCAGGTATCTGGCACCCCCAATCCTACCCACTACGTTTGACAATAGCCAACATCTTTGAGTTTCCCATTGTTCTATTGAAATTGGGTTTCCCACTGACAATTCTATTTTGTAAACAAACCATTATTCCGAACTGATTTTTCCAAATGGACGTAAATATTTCTCACCATTTTTCGAGAACTTGGGCGAAAGTATGAATACGAGGTGTATTTGAACAAGAATATTGACACCTTTGAAAAATGTTCATATTTCGATCGGCACCAAGCGCCCTACTTTGCCAAAATATTAAGATATTTGAAACATATTTTCAATGGGAGGTTTTCGATGACTATAATTACGTCTTCCTGTTAAATTAATCGATGATTATGATGCTGGCATCAAAAACATGGCCGCTTCGCAGACTCCTGTGCGCAACTGTGCCATAGTCGGGCACCACTCGCGATGCAGTTGCGACATCCGGAAATGGGACAAAATATGATTTTCGGTTTTCAACTGGATCTACAATATCTTTGCCATAAATAATCTGATTTTCATAGAACGGACAAAGAAATTTGTCTTTTTACTCTAGCCACTAGCTCATCTTTTTCAAGCACACACATTTTACGAAGGTCGAGAAAGGCACCATCACCGCTAGGTGGATTAATCTGGGTTTTATGTATATAGATTCTCTTCCGAATGTACGAATTAGTCTAGAAAAGGCCAAGAGAAAATGATCTCTTCTGCAATATGATTTTATGCTAAGCTAAGGAAGATTATCGCGATAAAAATAGTTGACAAAATCATTAGAGTCGACGTACCAGAAATAATAGTATTATGTTACCGTATAAGGTAACAATGAGGCATCAAGCTGGCACGGGTTTCAGTATCATAAAGAATTAACTAAGAATTGTAAGACTTCGCACGTAGTATTTTAGAGACCATGAATACCCACATACATCTTCAATTTATTTGAGTATTCACCGGCCCACCAGAGCATCATCTGACTGTAATAAGTGCCGCATCAAGTTACCAGGTCGCCTGGGATACCTTAAGGGCCGTCTACAAATCACGCCTTGTATTGTCGTCATCCGGCCGGAACCTCGTTACGCTGTTTTCTTTGTCACCCGGTGGTGATAGACCGGCATCCACGACTCACCTAGGCCCAGAGAAGCCTCAGTGCAGCACCATTATCAGCAAGTCTTATTCACCTTGCGGCCGAAGGTACACGGTTACAAAATTACCAGTGTCCTGACATTGGCAGGTCAGCCTCCGATGAGCACGAGATTCTACGTCTCCAACCAATACCCACATCCCGAGACCACCAGCAGCCGTGGACGGCCGGTGTCGTGCTTGGTAGTTGTCTAGCAGAAAATTCCGCGACTACGGGACCACGAGAAATTTTAACCTCCCGACCGTGTTGAATCGTCATCCGATCAACTGAAGGTTCCAAGCAAGTTCTACGTGTCCAACCATAACCCGGCTTGAAAGCGAACCCACTCTGGCTTCTGGAGCAGAGTCCTGTATTGCTGTAGCGGTAAATATAGAAGCAGGTAGTAGGCAGACAATGTACGTCCAAATAAGCCGCATGCCAACAATGGGCCCCAACGTGTCCGATCGGCCAAACCAGAACTAACCCCTTAAAGAATAACTTTAAATTGAAACCTCAAAATTTAATAAAAAAATGTTATAAAATGTGCTCTACATTTCCATTTTACTCGATTTCCCGCATGCTTGTTGTCTCGTCTTGATTACGTCCGTTTCCGTGTAGATAAGGTCCGTGTGTTTCCTCAAGCAGGTGTTGCGTGCCGACCCTGAGATAAGACCCTAATGAGCTAGTAAGGAGAACGTTAGGACGTCCCCTCCACAGACGTGAGGACGTCAAAGGAGGTAGTTACAATTAGTGACAGGTCCAAATTGTTTAATTCGCAACAACTGATAGGAATACATTTCTTGCGCTGTAAATATATTGGCAGAAAGCTATTCTTTTCCGCTTTTCGGGTAAAATCGTATTAATTCATTAAAATATTGTTTTCTAAGGGAAGATCCATTAATTACGTAACGCAAAAATTGGGAATTTTCAACCCCCCCCCCTATGTCACTCTTTTTGTATGAAACTTCTCAAAATTTTGTATGAATCGTCACACTTTGTTCAACCCCCCCTCCCCCCTCTAAGCGTTACGTAATTTGTGGACGCTCCCTAAGTGATTTAATACTTCCTCCATTATATGGAACATGGACAAGTAATAGTAATACTCGCTAACTGCTGTTCCTATAATAGTGAATCCCATTGCACAATGGTTCACAAAGCCAAATCAGGTGGAAATAGCTATTTTGTTTAATTCGCAACAAAAGTTGTTTTTCATAATAAAGACATTATTCGGGTGTCGATGAAAATAAGGGTGGTCCTTATTTTCGTGAAATGAAAATTTTGTTTAAAAATGTTTTTAGCTCTTAAATTTAAAAATGATAAAAAATGGGATAGAAATCCCCGTGGAAAACAACCGATTAAACTTGTCATAAGAAGAGTTTGTACAATCCCATTTAATTCCACCACTTAATTGTACCTTGACAGATACGTATCTAAATCGAATCAAGTACGAGACACTGAAGACGACCTTACTGTTGAGGTCGAAATACGTATCTGTCAAGGTACAACTAAGTGGTGGAATTAAATGGGATTGTACAAACTCGTCTTATGACAAGTGAAGACAATCCACTAAAAAGCTCAAAATAATTTTCTCAACCGATTAAGATAAGTTTCCGAAATTTATTTATTTATCATCAGACTAAGGCCGGAGTGGCCTGTGCTGCACATAAAAGACTTCTCCATTCAGCTCGGTTCATGGCTGCACTTCGCCAACCACGCAGTCTGCGGAGGGTCCGCAAGTCGTCCTCCACCTGATCGATCCACCTTGCCCGCTGTGCACCTCGCCTTCTTGTTCCCGTCGGATCGTTGTCGAGAACCATTTTCACCGGATTACTGTCCGACATTCTGGCTACGTGCCCGGCCCACCGCAGTCTTCCGATTTTCGCGGTGTGAACGATGGATGGTTCTCCCAACAGCTGATGCAACTCGTGGTTCATTCGCCTCCTCCACGTACCGTCCGCCATCTGCAACCCACCATAGATGGTACGCAACACTTTCCTTTCGAAAACTCCCAGTGCGCGTTGGTCCTCCACGAGCATCGTCCAGGTCTCGTGTCCGTAGAGAACTACCGGTCTTATAAGCGTTTTGTAGATAGTCAGTTTGGTACGGCGGCGAACTCCTATTCGATCGGAGCGTCTTGCGGAGTCAAAGTACGTACGATTTCCAGCCACTATGCGTCTCCGAATTTCTCTGCTGGTATCGTTATCGGCGGTCACCAGTGAGCCCAAGTACACGAATTCTTCAACCACCTCGATTTCGTCACCACCGATAGAAACTCGTGGTGGGTGGCTCACATTGACCTCTCTTGAGCCTCTTCCTATCATGTACTTCGTATTCGACGTGTTGATGACTAGTCCAATCCGTTTAGCTTCGCTTTTCAGTCTGATGTAGGCTTCCTCCATCCTCTCAAAATTACGTGCCATGATATCAATGTCGTCGGCGAAACCAAATAACTGGACGGACTTCGTGAAAATCGTACCACTCGTGTCAATCCCTGCCCTTCGTATTACTCCTCCAAAGCGATGTTGAATAGCAGACACGAAAGACCATCACCTTGCCGTAACCCTCTACGGGTTTCGAAGGGACTCGAGAATGCCCCTGAAACTCGAACTACGCACATCACCCGATCCATCGTCGCCTTGATCAACCGTATCAGTTTATCCGGAAATCCGTTTTCGTGCATTAGCTGCCATAGCTGGTCCCGATCGATTGTATCATATGCGGCTTTGAAGTCGATAAATAGATGATGTGTGGGCACGTTGTATTCGCGGCATTTCTGCAATACCTGACGTATGGCGAACACCTGGTCTGTGGTAGAGCGTTCACCCATAAATCCCGCCTGGTACTGCCCCACGAACTCTCTTGCAATTGGTGTTAGTCGGCGGCATAAAATTTGGGAGAGTACCTTGTAGGCGGCGTTCAGCAATGTGATTGCGCGGTAGTTGCTACAATCCAGCTTATCGCCCTTTTGTAGATGGGACACACAACACCTTCCATCCACTCCTGCGGCAGAACCTCATCCTCCCAAACCTTGGTAATCACCCAGTGCAGCGCTTTAGCCAGTGCTTCACCACCGTGTTTAAACAGCTCTCCTGGTAGTTGGTCAACTCCAGGGGCTTTGTTGTTTTCAGCCGGCCGATCTCCTCCTGGATTTCCTGGAGATTCGGAGCCGGAAGTCGCATGTCCTGCGCGCGTGCTCCTAGGTTCATTACCATACCGCCACCGTTGTCTGCCATATCGCCATTCAGGTTCAACTTCTCATAGAACTTTCGTGTGTTATTAGCGCGGTACAAGTTTCCGAAATATGAGTGACTTTTTCGTGCACATACATTCATTCACACATAGCCATCACTTTAACTTTTCGAGCTTGGTCGTTTGGTATGTGACACTAAGGGTCTTTGGGGAATGAACATATATATCGGCAAGCCACTTTCGCGTCTTGAAGACCTTTAAAAGTTGTCTGAAGACGACTTCGGTAAGAAATTTGAAATAAAAAAGTTTTCACGGAAAACTGTTTTTTGTGGGTCCACTCTACGTTGAAATAGGAAAAATGCTCCTGAGCTACATCTTTACAGAACTATGTTTACACCTATTCCTGCAACTAAAAAGTTGATTTTTCTGTTTCATGAAAATAAGGACTACCCTGATTTTCATCAAAAACAGGTCCTTACTATTAAAAACAACTTTGTGCAACAAAGTTTTTTTTTCTAATTTTACTATTTGTGGCTCAAAATAGCTATTTCCATCTAATTTGGCACAGTGGACCATTGTGCATTGGTTTCTTGTGGGATTTATTATTATACACTGAGCTAATTTCCTCGATTATTGTTATATGCATCGCATATAATTCTGCACTATTAGAAAATCATATAGAAAATATGTTGGAAAGAAGATGTTGAATAAAAGTTATGTGCAAAATCATCATAGGAGATTTGAACGCTAAAGTTGGCCAAGAGGAGGAGTTTAGACCGACTATTGGGAAGTTCAGCGCACACCGGCTGACGAACGAAAACGTCCTACGACTAATTGATTTCGCTGCCTTCAAGAATATGGCCATACGCAGCACCTATTTCCAATACAGCCTTCCGTATCGGTACACCTGGAGATCACCACTGCAGACAGAATCACAAATCGACCACGTTCTGATTGATGGACGGCACTACTCCGACATTATCGACGTCAGGACTTATCGTGGCGCTAACATCGACTCTGACCACTATTTGGTGATGGTGAAACTGCGCCCAAAATTATCTGTCATCAACAATGTTCGGTACCGACGACCGCCGCGGAACGACCTACGACGACGAACGACGTACCGCGTTGCCGGAAGAGGGTGAGCTCGATGGGGCCCCTCTTGAGGACTGCTGGAATACAGTCAAAGCAGCCATTAACGACGCAGCGGAGAACAACGTCGGGTGTATGGGACGAAGTCGACGGAACGATTGGTTCGACGAATAATGCAGAAGGATTCTGGAGGAGAAGGACGCAGCGCGGGCGGTCGCGCTGCAGCAAGGTACCCGGCAGAATGTGGAATGTTATAGACGGAAGCGGATACAGCAGACCCGCCGTTTCAGGAGAAGAAACGCCGCCTGAAAAAAGCAGAGTGCGAGGAGATGAACCAGCTGTGCCGTGCTCAATAAACACGCAAGTTCTATCAGAAGCTCAACGCATCCAATGTTCAGGGATAAGGAGAGAAGCATCTTGACGGACGAACATGTGGTGATCGAAAGGTGGAAGCAGCAATACGAGGAACATTCGAATGGCGCTGAGAGTACAGGCGGTGAAAGTCAAGGCAACGGAGGAGAAGACTACGTCAGTTCAGCAGACAATGGAAGCCAACCAGCCCCCACCTTGAGGGAAGTTAAGGATGCCATCCATCAGCTGAAGAGCAATAAAGCACTTGGTAAGGATGGTATCGGAGCTGAGCTCATCAAGATGGGCCCGGAAAAGCTAGCCACTTGCCTGCACAAACTGATAGTCCAAATCTGGGAAACTGAACAGCTACCGGAGGAGTGGAAGGAAGGGGTCATATGCCCCATCTACAAGAAAGGCGACAAGCTGGAGTGTGAGAACTTTCGAGCGATCACCATCCTTAATGCCGCCTACAAAGTGATATCCCAGATCATCTTCCGACGTCTTTTACCATTAGTGAATGAGTTCGTGGGAAGTTATCAAGCCGGCTTCGTTGACGCCCGCTCAACAACGGACCAGATCTTTACTGTTCGGCAAATACTTCAAAAAGGCCGTGAATACCAGGTCCCAACGCACCATCTGTTCATTGATTTCAAGGCGGCATACGACAGTATAGACCACGTAGAGCTATGGAAAATATGGACGAGAACAGCTTCCCTGGGAAGCTTAACAGACTGATTAAAGCAACGGTGGACGGTGTGCAAAACTGTGTGAAGAAACTCCAGTTCGTTCGAATCGCGCCGGGGACTAAGACAAGGTGATGGACTTTCGTGCCTGTTGTTCAACATTGTGCTAGCAGGTGTCATGCGGTGAGCCGGGTGTAACAGCCGGGGTACGAGATACAGATCCAGTCAATGTGTTTGTTTTGCAGATGATATGGACATTGTCGGCCGAACATTTGCAAAGGTGGCAGAGCTGTACACCCGCCTGAAACGTGAAGCAATAAAAGGTGGACTGGTGGTGAATGCGTCAAAGACAAAGTACATGCTTGTGGGCGGAACCGAGTGCTACAGGGCCCGCCTGGGAAGCAGTGTCACGATAGACGGGGATACTTCGAGGTGGTCAAGGAGTTCGTTTACCTTAGATCCTTGCTAACGGCTGATAACAATGTTAGTCGTGGAATACGAAGGTGCATCATCTGTGGCAGTGTGGCTTACTACGGGCTCCAGAAGAAACTAAATGTGTCATGTACAAGACGCTAATAAGACCGATAGTCCCCTACAGACATGAATCATGGACAGTGCTCGAGGAGGACTTGCAAGCACTCGGAGTATTCGAGAGACGGGTGCTTAGGACCATCTTTGGTAGTGTGCAAGAAGACGGTGTGTGACGGCGAAGTATGAACCACGAGCTCGCTCAGCTTTACGGCGAACCCCGTATCCAGAAGGTAGCTAAAGCAGGAAGGGTACGATGGACAGGACATGTTGCAAGAATGCTGGACAGCAACCCTGCAAAGATGGTGTTCGCTTCCGATTCGGCAGGTACGAGACGGCGTGAAGCGCAGCGAGTAAGGTGGGTAGATCAGGTGCAAAACGACTTGGTGAGGATGGAGAGATGCGGCCTCGAACCGTGTATTGTGGCGTCAAATTGTTGATCTGTTCAGAAGAATAGTTGAACGCATATCCAAGCTTGGAACGACGAAAATAGCTAAAATGGTGGTTGTAGATCGCAAATTATGAACTCAAGTACGGCTTGGATGACCCGGAATATCTTAAAACCACCTTTCCATGTCTCCTGGTCTTCTGAAGTATGTTATGGACGGACATGGTAGAATGTATATCCAAGCTTCTAGGCAAAAAAACGAGTGTCGTGGCTGTAGACAGCAAGTACTGAACTCAAGGAAAGTTTGGATGATTCAGGATATCCCAAAACCATCTTACCATGTCTTTTGGTCTTCACGAATATGGTATGAACATATTTGGAATGACGAAAAATCTAGAGTCGTGGTTGTAGATCGCAAGTTCTGGACTCAATGACGCATTATGATGCTATTATTATTCTTTAGAAATATGTTATGGATAGGGTTAATATATATCCAACCCTAAAGTGATGAAAAAGCTCGAATGATAATTATAAATAGCAAGTTAGAGGATCTAGTACATCCCGAAAAAAATATTTTTCAACTTGTTTTGTTATTTTTCCATGAATTTATTAATTCCGAAAATACCGCTTAGAAAAATTTGAGTCTGAAAGGGTTAAATTAGGATTGTCACCAACACATCACTAGTCAGGTTGATTAAACTTGCTAACCTCATGAAGATCCAAACCCTCGGATCGAAACGTTGGCAATGCTTTGAAATTATCAACATTTTCAAGTGACTGAAAGCCGAAAATCCTGATTACTAGCAACTAATCCAGTCGAAATCCTTAAAGCAACAACATCACCAAACTTTGGATGCGCAAAAGAGGTCGATGATACGAAGGTTAATGTTGGAATCATATTAGGTATACGATTTCTGCTAAGCTAAAAATAAATAAGTTTCTGCTAAGCTAAAAATAAATAAGTTTTTCCCTTTCTCGTATACATTCATATGCTCACACCGGCTATATGTTCACACAGAAAACAAGCATTTTATAGAAGGCCCGGAGACCCATTGAGACCCGGAGACGAATTGAGGTGATGGATGTCGGTGTGTGTGTATGTATGTGCGTGAGTATGTCTGTGCGTAAAAAAAACTCAATCATTTTCGGACACTTAGCCTTAGCCGAACTACTTGCGTCAAGTTTCATCAACGGGTAAGCATGTCCCATTGTTTCCGATTGAAAATTGGCCTTTTATTTGAATCAAAAGTTACGACCAAAATACTAATTTCAAAACCAGGAAAATAGAAAAAAAAAATACTTTTTTTTCGGCACTTATGCTCATCCGATTTGCTTGCAACAAGTTGCGTTTGACAGGAAGTTTTACAATGAATATGAATAAATGTGAAAAATAAGACTTATGCGCCTATTAGTTTTATTTCAGACTTTTTTTATATGGCTCTCAATCCTTTTGAACGAACGAGAAAGGCATCATCACAGCAAGGTGGATTAATTATAATTTGTTCTTTCAAATCGGCACTTACACCACAAGCTTCGAAATTGTTAACTGTCTTTCTTAGTTACAGATTAACGGATCACGAAATTATTGTTGTAAAACAATTTAATTAATTGGCATCATGTTGTCATCGGATTTATTAGGTCTTGATTGGCCAACCCAAAATATGGCATCATCACGACCTGTTTTTTATACAGCCCCAATAAATCTTTCCAAATGATGCCGTATCATAATATTTCAAAATACTCAGCTTATAGCCCACTTACAAATAGATCGTTCCATTGCCTTCCTTTTCGTTGAGAATGGAATCGATTTCAATATTCCGATAGTTATCATTCGTCGGACGGGAGCTTACTTTCACCCAAATAATCACGAGAACGTAAATACACAATGTCACTACTTTCATGCTTCCTTCTGGATATTAATTTTTCTTCAAACAATACTTTCGTTCAACACTTCTGGTAAAATTCCACAACTTTGAACATTAAATCCTTACTATACACATCGTTAAACAATTTTCTTCGATTTTGAGAATACTTCCTACTTCCTAGAATGTGTAATACTTAGCGTAAAATTAAAACACAATGCCCTTTTTTTCGACACCCGCTCTATCGATTCGCTTAATCGATACTATCGATGCATGCGAAGGGGCACCACTGACGCATCTCACTGTGTTGTACGCGCATCGTCTTGCGGGTGCGAATGTAGGCGGGATGGACATCCACAAGGTGTGTTGAAATGGAAAAATATAATCGCACGTTCGGATTACAGTGGGGGAATTGCAAGTGCAGGAAAATTCACACCGCTCTAAATGGTAAATTTTGCTGTTGAATATGTTTTAGTTAACTACATATATGGTAAATTATTAAGTCTATATTTTAGGCTTGTGAGTTTTGAACATTTATTACGGTTTATGCCAACAACCAAAAGATCCAAATATTCGGAATTGAAAAATAGCATCTAGAAAGTAAATTAAAAGTTCTTGATAAAAGGTTTCGGAGAGGATAAAATATAACGGTGTTCGGCCTTCCGTCAACACATTTAAACAATCGGTTCGGAGTAATGTCATTTCTATGGTTTAAAAGTTATTTTATGTTTAAATTTAGTAGCATTAACCACTATGGATTCGTCGACCTTCTATCAAAACTGAGTGATTAGCAGTACGGGTAAACTTAACTGTGGTTACAATTAAAAAAAAAAATTATTATCTTGTTTTAGTTAGAATTTGGATACACCGTGTTCATTTATTGTTGTTTGTGAATAATTGTTTTGTATCCGTTGAGCAGTATACCATCGAATATGTTATTGTTCAATTTTTGTCCATACTGTAGGTGTATCTTCCAAAGAGATGCGCCACGCTCTTATTTTTTTTTGCAGCATAAAAAACTAACCATCATCAATCTATGTTGAGAGATACCTCCATCGTTCACTCTCGGAGGATCTCTGGATGACGATGAGCATTGTTGAAACTGGTTTCCGTATCATTTGATGGTCCATTCGTATGACCGTCTGCCTTGGGTTAAGTCAGTGCGTTCTTCTCTGCTCAAGCGGTGAATTGCCGGTAACGAGTATTGTATGGTACCGGGTTCTTATTTTACGCTTTTATGACCAAGCAACTGTGATTTAAAGAATTCCTAGAAAGAAGAATTGATTTCGTTATTCAAATTTGCAAGGCGATGACGGTGTCTCAGTATGCGGTATAATTATAAAGGATGAATATTAAAGCTGATTTTAGCCAATCGTTATACTTCATAGTACGGTATTTTGAAATTAAAACGAAACCATCATCCAAATTGTAACAATCTGTGAACATCTCATGATGATCTAGGAATAGAGACTTAGGTAAGTAGGGGTACTGCACCTGAAAAAACATCTCCGATGTTCAACTCACAAAGCAATGAAAGAAGCTTGTTTTATTTCCTATTTTGTGATTTTTTTTTCAACAATGAGCACGCATGATTACAAAAAGAAGTGACGGAACTGGTTTTTTCGCAGTGAGATAAATATATGTTCTGTGAGATGGAGATCGGAACATTCCCCCTATACTTAATATTGATCCATGAACTCCTAAATTTCTTTTTGTACCTATGATTTTCTGAATTTAATTTTTTTAATTAATAATTCACAGAAGGCCATAACATGATAAAACTTAATTGAATGGCGAGTGAACGCTTTGTGTCAGAATCCTAGTGTCAGAAATGCCTGGACCTTTGGAGTGTCCGTTTATTATGTGCTGATCTAATACAGTGAACTTTTTCTCGTTTTTATTGGCATTACTTCCCCCACTGGGACAATGCCGCCTTATATTAAGGACAAGCCTCCTAGAATCCAAAACTAAATGTACTCACGTTTTCAATATGGACCTTCAATGCACTAGCAATGGCACTGGCGAGTGCATTCAGTTTTAGATTCCGGGAGGCTTGACCTTAATCACTTCCACAGTTATTAACTACGAGGTTTCTGAGCCAAGTTTAGGCTAAAAAGATGATACTTTTATGCCCAGGGAAGTCAAAAAAAAAATTCCAACTCAAAAATTCTTAGACCGGACCGGGAATCGAACCCCGAAATGTTTTGTTTGGTAGCCGGGAATCTTACCGCACGGTATCGCGCATAACGCGTGTCATTACACCTTGAATGTGCAATGTGCACAATGGTCAAAGACGTTCCCTTCATCAATCTTAATGAAGCGGGAAATGGATCGCTTCTTCTTTTAAAAATGTGATCAGGTGAATCATTTATCCAGAGAACCTGTTGTTAGTTCAATGCCCTACGACAAGCGTGCCCGTCGTCTTTTTGCTGGGTTTCATAGGAAAAGTTATTAGCGATGGATTATCTCTTTTAATTTTTGCTCTATCTAGTATAAGGTACAAAGGAGCATGATGTCGATGATCTGTATATGTATACCTACTTCAATTACAAAGTGAATCAAATCTATCAATACACCAACTTGATGATCTGTATGATCATTGATATTTTGAATATTTTGTAACCGCTGTAGCAAGTTGAAATAAAAAAAAACTCTGTTCGGTTAGCCCCAGTCCACCGTAATGCTCGGGACCAGTCCTTGTCCACCGCATGATGCGGTAAAAACTGGTAAATTAGTGCCGTAGTAGTCGGTGGCATAAGCTCTGTGAAGATGGATCAAACGTGTTTAGTCGCAGTGATCTTGACCTTTTTGTTATGCTTGGTACATCCAGCTGCTCCAGAAGTCAAAGAAGCTGGCTCCAACAACCTGAAGGTGGTGTCAGAAAGCAACAATTACGCCACTAATGAATTCGATTGGAGGTTTGCTTAAATAAATGATCTCCTTGTAGTTGTGTGCCATTTGAGGGTGTTTTTTCTATTTCAGTTATGGATTGGATGATGGTCGTGAAGTTCGTTCAAACGCTTATAAAAAGCAGCTGACAGACGGTCGAGAAATTTTGGTTATAACCGGGTTGTACAGTTATACAGCACCCAATGGAGTAAAGTATACCATCTCGTACTATTCAGACGAAAATGGTTATCATCCAACTGTTGTCGGTAAGTTAATAAAATAATTTGATTAAATCAGTTAATGAGAGTCATTTGTCATTTGAATTCTACAAAAATCTAATGTTTCTATTCTTTAACAGTTGGTGATAAACCTTCATATACTGTTGAGCTGCAGCATATCGATTCAAGACTTTTAGCTTCGCTAGTTGGATAATACAGATTAACCTTCGGAAGCAGCAGAAGTATTTTGTAATGATAATTTGAAAACTTTCAAGTAATAAGAGTTAATTATACAACAAAAAAGTTAAACTAGTATGAATTTCTGTTTGGTTTTAGTTTAGTTTGTTGCTGTAGAATGGTTTGAAAAAAAAAAGTTTTAATCAAATTAGGGTATATGGCTCAAACTTTGGCCTAATGTGCTGTGGTTGAGCACATTTATTGTTGTAAATCTTCATATATTGAAGCACGAACCAAAATTATACCAGCCTCAATTTTAAGCCCATGAAAGGTTGGTTCATTATTCACTATAAATCGTTTGTAAAAGCCAGGTAGGCAATTGTGCTGCTTAAAATCAAAATCGTAAGCTGTAGTATGGCAACGAGTGCTCCAAATATTGTCCCAAAAAGTTTCGATTAATCGTGTTGTTATACTGATTAAAATTGTGAATTTAATATGATTGCTACAATAGTGTGATTGTTATCCTTTCATCTTCATTTTTAATGGCTTTACATTTCAAATGGAACTTGGCCTGCTGTTCAACTTAGTTTTCTATTAGTATTTCCTCAGTTATTAATTCATTTCATTCTTGTGTGGCACTCGAAAACATATTAGTCCGGACGAAGAATCGAACTAGTCATCTCTGGATTGGCAATCCTACGCCTTTGATCGCAAAGCTAACTGGAGGGACGGAACTAAAGTGAAAGTGACTGATAAAAAACCGAGTTAAAATGATTTTTCACGCAAGTAGTTGCAGTTGAAGATGTGCATGAATCTAGCGTAACTAAAATATGCTTTATAAACTTTTTATATATGCTTTATAAAGCAGTGATAAATATCTTCATACAAAACTATGTATTATCGCAGAATTATTGATTAATTTGCGTGATGAGCCATTGAACATTGTTTTGCCTTTCTCGAGAGATCAAAGATCTAAGAGATCTTAGAGAGAGATCGAGAGATCGAAGAAGTCGCCTTCTTCTCTTCCATAAACTTGGTAGGTTGGAGCACCTGATTTATGTACTGTACCGCTTATAAGAATATCTACTCTTCAGCTAATTTTTTGTCGCAACGAAAAATATGCGTCAGATAGTCGCCTAAGAAAAACATACCTCCAGAAAAAAGCTACTTCGATATTTTTTAAAAATTTGGTCGCCGCGTTGTACATTCCGGTGAATGCTTGGATAGCACGTGCTATTTGTACTGTGGAGAAATTTTTCACATCTATGAAAGCCTCGGAAAATGGTCACGAAAGTTGTCATTTTGTTGTAAGGCACAATATTATCTAAAATACATTGCTTCTACTCTAACCATGATTCTTGAACATCATCACCATCAGCGCCAAAAGTGACGTGTGCCATAATTTTGTTTTCTGTTAAGGCTGTTACAAATATTTGATAAATATTATGTTCTACTGGTTTCCCAGAGGTCAAGCGGGCGGATAATAAAAACCCAGATTAATCCACCTAGCGTTGGTGGTGCCTTTCTCGCATTTAGTTAAGACACCAACCTTATATGGGGTTTATATGGTCCGATGTACCATTTTCTTTATAACTTTTAAACGCAATGACCGATCGTTATAAAATTCAATAGTGATCAACAAGGCTTTGTCCCCTGTCGAATGAAACCTGTTGCGAGAAAATCGGTTGAGGATTACTATACGAAAAGTTGTCTAATGTTTTTATAGCTTTGTGCACACATACACACACACACATACACACATACATACACACGGACAGACAGACATGTGCTCAGCTCGTCGAGCTGAGTCGATTGGTATATAATACTATGGGTCTCAGAGGCTTCTATAAAAAGTTCGTTTTCGAGTGAAATGATAGCCTTTCGGTACAACTTAGTTGTACGAGAAAGGCAAAAATGAATATAAAAGTGGAAAAAAATCGAAAATACATATCCTCGGATTTGTTGAAGAATATTTTGAAAATCCTTAAAATTTACGGAAATTTTTTTTGTTGCCCCTCAACATTTTGGGAAAACAAATTCAAAAGAGGGAGGTAGACACAATTGGCTTTGATTATTTGTATCAGCCTAACTAAAATTGTTATTTGGCTGAGTGCTGCTGGAAAAAAGCCGCAATGGTTAAAATAAATCAGGTCGGCAATACAATTATTTAAAAAAACATAATCCTTTGGTAGAAAGCATGCATTAGCATAAAGCATAAAGTGATAATAATTGTGTAATGAATGTGGATGGTGAATGTGATTGCTATTTTTAAAGTAAGCATTCGCCCGGAATAAGGCAAGGATGGGCACATTGGCGTAATTAGCCCCGATGCCTAGAAGGGCTATAGGGCTATAGATTTTCTTTATTTTGAGCTTTCTTTTAAAAGTTCTCGAACATTTGACCACCTCATTAAGTTATCTTAGTGGTAATGTGATGAATATGGTCCAGCTACCTATAATTGCAGATCAATTGCACTTATTCAAATTTATTCTCTTTTCAAAAGTACGTGCTTTCTGTTGTAGTATCGAAGTGTGTTTGTTTACCGATGATTGCTACAACGACTAAAATTGAAAGCGTATGGCTATTGCGACAAAGTGTAGTAGCACACACAAAGGAAAATATGTGACGGATCGCCGTCAGGCTCCCGGTAGGCACCGGTAGACAATGAATATTTTTGCATATTTAATAAATATTTTATCTATCTCAAATGAATAACTAAAAATAAACATTTCTCCACGGATTCCGATGAGAATCCTTTAGTGATTGCGACGAGAATCTCCAGAGATTCGACGGGAATCCTCCAAGCATACCGAAGGGAACCTCCAGGGATTTTGAACGCAATCCACCAGGGACTCCGACAGGAATGTTCCAGGGATTCTAAATCCTCTCGGGATGTCGACAGAAATCTTACAGGGATTCAGATGGTAATATTTCAGGTATTCTAATGGGAATATTGCAGGGATTCCAATGAGAATCCATCAGCATGTGATTATACATTAACACCTCAGCGTGTCAATCGCTGAACAGTAAGCCATGACTCGTCTTCTTCTTGTCAGATCAGATCTCGGTAGCGATCTCAGCACACGCACCGACAGAGAGCTGCTGTAATTGCATTTTCACTCCAGCCATTTGGAGCCACACATTTTGGCGATCCTGCCAGGTTATTTTTTGGATCCTGACGTTTATTTCAAAAGGTGAGTTGAATTCAAGTGGTTAACGTGGTATTGTGATAAAATATTGGATGGATGCACATGTCTCAACATAATTTCATACTACAAGGAGGAAAGGAAATTCTTCAAAATTTTCAAGGAAAACACGTCCACGGGAAATTCTAATGATATTAAAAAAAGGGTTTCTACGTAGAATTCTTCAGAATTTCCAAAGAAGACAGTTTTTAATTTTCACGAGAAATATTCATGAATGATCATCATGACTCATCACATGAAATTTTTCTGAATTTTCATCCATATTTCATTGATGTTTTTCTTACAAATTTCCACGGAAAAGTCATTTCAATTTATAGGGGAACTGCTCCTGGATTTCATCCCATGGCTCCGATGTTCATCCCATCAAAAACAAAGGAATGAAAAGGTATTAGATTTATTTCTTATTTTTGAGATTTTTTTCAGCATGTTGACATGTTGGCAAAAAGAAGCGACGAAATTGGTGCCGTATTGTTTCGTTTCGCGATGAGAAAATACATGTTCAGTGAGATGAATATCGGAACAGTTTCCCTACGTGAGGTGGACTCGATTTCCCAAGGGTTCTTCTTCTTCTTATTGGCATTACATCCCCACACTGGGACAGAGCCGCCTCGCAGCTTAGTTTTCATTAACCACTTCTACAGTTATTAACTGCGAGGTTTCTAAGCCAGGTTACCATTTTTGCATTCGTATATCATGAGGCTATAACGATGATATTTGTATGCCCAGGGAAGTCGAGACAATTTCCAATCCGAAAATTGCCTAGACCGGCACCGGGAATTGAACCCAGCCACTCTAAGCATGGTCTTGCTTTGTAGCCGCGCGTCTTACCACACGGCTAAGGAACGCCCCTACAAGGGTAATTCGTCCGAAATTTCAAGAAAGATATTCAAATTTAAACCAAGACATTCATGCGAAATCCACGGGACGATTAGAGAATCTCCTTCTAGGAGAAAGTTCGTATAATCAATAGTGATTAAAATAAATAAAAAAATATATACAGACTTCTTCTGATTTTGGCAGCACGTGCGGAACATTTATGTTGCTAAAATCGAATGGTTTTTGTTTTCTCATGATACTTCAACATTTCTTCACTTTTTGTGAAGCTGTACGCACTGTGACCCTCTTTTACATGAATTTTGAAATCTAAACGTTTAAACCAAAAACAAAAAAAAAATCGGTTTTTTTTCGTCGGTTTCGGTGTCTAACCAATTTCTTTTATCAAAATTTCGATATTTAGGCGTTAACGTAGAAAGAAAAAAAACGCGATTTTTTACATTTTTTTAGGTCGGTTTAGGGGTCTTACCATTTTTTTACGAGGATTACGATATTTACGTGGCTTATAAGCAATATATATATAAAAAAAAATTTTGTTGTCAAAATCCAATGGTTGTTGCCAAAATCGAATGTTGCCAACATCGAATGGGGTCTGTACCAGGGAATTCTCTCACCAAATTCGTCCGTTTGTGCTGGATAGGGGAGATCCTTTCTTCAACGCCAGTGTGTTTGAAAATAGATTGTTGTCTTCAGAGCTGGAAAAATCAATTGTCCGTTGGAGAATATCCTCCTTATATTCTGGAAATATGTTTCGTTTTGATATATGATTTATAAATAGAATACTTGAATCCATAAATGATGAATTGGAAGAAGGAAGGCAGTATCAAACATTGTGTCAGGACTAACAGGAGTGTTTTGTTAGGGGAAGGGCCATTGGGCGGATGCCGCTAGGCCGAAAGTTGTTTGGTCGAATATACCATTTGGCCGAACAGACCATTAGGCCGAAAGCCATTTGGCCGAAAGGGTCATTTGTCCGAAATGGTCGTTTGGCCGAAAGGATCGTGTGACCGAAAAAGTCATTTAGCCTAAAGGGTCATTTGGCTGAAAGGGTCGTTTGGCCGAGAGGGGTCATTTTGCCGAAGAAGACATTAGCTCGAATAGGTCATTTGGAAAGTGAGAAATTATGAGTGAGAAAAAAGAAAAAAAGAACGACGTCTGAATTCGCAATCCTCATTTCTCACTTCTCACTATAAAAAGTGAGAAGCTTGAAGTGAGTAGTGAGACGTCTCTCTTTTTACAGTGAGAAGTGTGAGGTGAGACGTCTCACTATTCACTTCGTGCTTATCACATTCTACGACTCACTACTCATCTCTCATTTCTTACTGCTCACTGTAAAACATGAGAAGGGCACAATGAGTAGTTCAACGTCTCAACATTCACTTTACGCTTCTTACTTTTTACAGCGAAAAGTCTAATTACTCTCTTCTCGGCTAAATGACCATTTCGGCCAGATGGGTTTCGGCCTAATGGTTTGTTCGGCCTAGTGGCATTCGGTTCCCCTATTTTGATTTGTTTCATTACCACTTAAAAATAATACAAATAAAATTGAATTGCAAAAAGTTAAAAAAAAAACTAGCCCTTTGTTTTACCAATTTATTTGTTTTTGGATTGATATGCGTATTTCGACCACAATTGCTAGTTTACTCAATTGGAAGAAATTTTATGCATGGTGTCTTAGATCAGAATATAGATACTAAAAATGATTAAGTTAGTTGATTTATCCAAGAGCTCTGACCTACGATTTTCTAGATCATTGTTCAGTACGAATATGTGTTCTTGGATCTCCAACTATAAATGCTAGCTTGTATGTGTCATCCCTAGCATTTTATTTTGAGGATTATCGGAAATCCCTCTAGAAGGCAAGGAACATCCGTGAAAATTATATATTCCAAATGTTCACCATCAGGAGTTTTGCAATTTTTTTTCCGTGAATTATGTTTGCCATCAATATTGAAACAATACTACTAGAAATTTCGTGCTGAAATTCATCTAGCTGAATTCCATTCAACGAATTGGATATTAGACCAAAAACTAGTTGGTCGAATGAGATGTTTAGCCGAAGAAAGCATTCACCCGAACAAATGATTTAGCCGAACTGGGTTTACGACCAGTCATACGGCCGAAAATGTCATTAGGCCGAGCAGAACACTTACCCATTTATGATGGTCGTACACTCCGTGTTGTCACTCCAAATGTAATTTCTTCTTCCAGGTCGCTCGTTCTAAGGTCGCCAGTCTCCCTGCACACCCGATCGCACGCGCATCTTCCTCGATTGCACACAAGAGGCGATAGGACGAAAATTTCGTTGGGCCGAAAACGTAGAAAATCCGATGTACTCCGCGCAAAACTTGCCGTGGAATTTCCAAGGAATATTACGTGAGTATTCAACGGAAGGAATTCCGAAAAATCGAAGAATTTTCTAAGCGGATTTCGCAGAATTTCACGAAGAAATTCCGAAGAATTTCCAAAGTTGATTCCGAGAGATTTTCAAAGGAAATTTTATAGTGTCTCCCGAGGATGTTCCGTTTTCCAAGGAAATTACGAAGAATTTATCGAGGAAATCTGCGAAGATAAATCCTCTGTCTCCAAACGAACTGTCAAACGTGTCTCCAAACGAGCATGACGTCACGATTTCAATGGAGATGTTAAGGGCTGTGACGTCATATGCGCGTGTGCACGGTCAAAAAAATTCGACTCAGCCATGCTTTCGCTCATCTATAAATTCTACTATCTATACGTTATACCATTTGAAAGTCACGTCAATAACAGCTAAAAAAATGTTTCAGAATTTCATGAGGAAATTCCGAAAAGTTTACCACGGGAATTTCATAGAATTCTTGGAGGAAATTTTTGAGAATTTTTCGAGGAACTTGTCAAAATATTGGAATTTGCGAACGAACTTTCGAAGAAATTCTTGAGAAAGTTTCTGTCGACGCCACCGTTCTCCTAAGGCCTTTGATTCCGTTCCTCTGGGGATGACAAGGCCTATCGAAGCTCCTGGGCCAACGTTTGTCGCCGAATGATCTCGAGTAGTTACTTGGTTTCCAAAGGAGAACACTTTCGCTACCGGCGACCTCTTGAATTGCTTTCAGCTACTTTTTCTCCAGTCAAGGAGAGAAGTTTTCACTTAAGCAATGAACTAATTACCTTCTATTAACACTGAACTATTTACCTGCACTTAGTCGGGAGTTGTTCGGATTCATTCACGAGAACCCTGGAGTGAGTTTTGAACTTGATTTATTTGAGGCAATATGTACAATATGGGTCTTAATACTACATGGTGTAACATCGATATGTATATTAAATAATGGTTTTATTTCAGCTGGTATTTTCCGAATCCCTTTCAATACCAGCTTTTAGTCTATTTCCTACTGTAATCTAAAAATAATACTATGGCCTCATAAGGGCTAAATTTTATTATCATTTTCCTATTTGCTTATGGCATTTCCAGATCAGGAGAAGATTGCAACACATTTGTAGAGCTTAACGTATCCTTGCTAAAGGATAAAGAGAGATGGATAATTTATGCACGCGTGTGTATTGCGTGGGCGTGTTTTTCTTATCTCATGCGCTGTCTCAAACTAACATCTGCTTAGCATAGAAAATGTTATGCAAAGGAGAGGGTTCGTTTTTCTCTACTTTTCATTTCATTTTCTTAAGAATTGTATCTGCATCTAGTCCGGACCAGAACTTGCCAGTTCGTTCTGATTTTCATTCGAAATTAATTACCTCGCGTCTACATCCCGGAGCCCGTAAACACCTAGTTTACTCAAACCCTTTCGTCAGTACGCGAGTATAATTGTGGATATAACGGTGCTAAATGTTCCACTACTTGCGAAAGTTTTTCATCCTGATTCGGAGATTGTATATTATTTTCATGTTGCGTTGATCTTTGCATATTATTTCTATGCGAAAGAAAATTAGTTATTGAGTCCCAAAACGACGCTAGTAATTGCCAACCCAAACCATATATATCGTACAAAATGCGTCCATGTATTATTGTGTCGATCGCGAATTTTATAATCCGACCAATCATATAGATACCTATGAATGTTGACGTTATGTTTCCCAAACGCGCCGACCAAGACATAAATTTATCCCAGTATTTGTCTATGACGTCTTCGACTAATTTATTGGATACAAGTGCGTCGAAACGGAAGCCTTGAAATTCTGGTTGTTGTCCAATCAAGATTTTATGCAAGACATTGGACGCAACGCGTCTGTCTCCTTGCTCGTATATCATATTCCTCATTTTTATGACACTATCTGCGTCGTATACCCCACTTTGCATTAGATTAGGTAAATGTGTATATGTCCAGGAAGTTAGTATATCTGTCGAAAGTTTTAATGGTGAAGTGGTTTCCTGATACGACTATCTGTTGTATACCATCTTCCACCTATTTTGAATTTTGCTGGTAACAGAGGTGTACAGTCAATTTGCGTACCTCTTGTCTGTAATATATGAGTTACTGGGGCAATATACGGATTGATTATTATAGTTAACAGGTATCTCCTGATAACAATTATCATCGGATCTTGGTGTTACATATACAGGTTTACATTCTAGGATGTGTAACACCTCTCCTGCTACTACCGCTGTATATCCTGATCTCTTAATTATGCTGGTCACAAATTCCGTTGGATTGAGACGCGCCAACGTGAGTTTCGTCTCCATTAATGTCTTATCGACTTTGCACATTTCTGTCATAACTGTATTATAGAGCTCTGACATACTTTGGCCGATATAATTTTCTACAAGGGTAATTTTAGAGTTAAAATATGTGAACAAGTCAAAGTTTCTTCCTGTTATGGATTTTCTTCTAAATGGAGAATTGAAACCTATGACTTCGACAATAAGAATTCGAGGATGGTCGGTCGTAAATCCTACATGGCCACAAATTTTTGTCGGTTCTCTTGCTCGAATTGAAAACAGATGTGTATTAGAAACTGTGCTATAAACCACATTAGTTTTTCTACCGTTCTCTTTGCTGTTTTCATTTTTTGTCTTGTTTACTATACCCTCAAAAATTACTTCATATTCGGTATCTTCGCATTTATTATTCGGGACTATATTCCAAGTTATATACCCATCTTCTGAGTCTAGACATCTCCCTTGAGAATGAACACAAGTCAATCCATTTTTTAAATGAATTATATCATTTTCATAGTCTACAGTTGCAATGTAATCTCGAAGTGTTATTTCATATTCGTAGAACACAAGGGCGTCAACCCATGTATATACTGGTGTTCTGTATGTCCCTCCTTTGCAGTTACTTCCCCAGACTGATCCTACAATCAAAGTTTCGCCACGGGTGGTTCCATTGCGTTTTAGTTCTCGCAATTGATGATCGTGTGTCAACTTTACTATTCCTAGTTGGTGCGATAGACGACACTCTTCAGATGTAAAGTCTTTTACGATATATTCGTAACTTCTTTCATATTCTGAAGTATGAGAGTGCATCCCACAATGTTGTATACGTCGCTTTATTATTACTTTACATTGAAAGGCTGGTATTTCATTTTGACACTTCGTTGTAGAACCTGTATTTGGATCTCACTAGTAGAGAGATTATTAGTTGGGGAATGCATGATGCAACATCCAACAATGAATAACTTGTAAGATTTACTTCAGGGTTTCCGCAATCATATGCAATCAGTCCGGATCCTTCAAATGATAATGCACTTCCAAATATTGCGCATGCTATATACAATATCGCCATCCAGTTAAACCAGTTTACTGGTCTTATCCGTGGTCCTTTCTTTATGGGCTTCGGTCTAGCCAGGGATGCGGCAATTTGCTTTACTTTATCTATGTCAATGCGTTGTCGTTTACCGTATTCGTATATTTGAACATTCCTTCTGTCTTCTTCTCGTACCATTCCCACAAAATTATTTGGTTTTGGTTCAGTGGTATTTTTACCTTGTAGGTTCATCCTTCGTTTTATGGCACCGCTTTGTTTGTTAATGTTAGGCTCATGCTCTTTGCCTTTTTCCTGCTGCTTTATTTGTTTATTTTGGCTTTGGTTTTGGGAATTACCATTCTGTTGACTCAAGGCTTGTTTTATTCTACATGTTTGGTCATTAGTGCTTGCTTCCAAATCTTCATACTCCATTGGTTTTACATCCAAAACAGCTAACTTAACAACCGGACGAGTATATTCTCCGGTAGCTGTTTTTACAACAGCTGATCTTACCTGACCATCTTTTGATAAGTGTGTTTTGGTTATAATACCCCTTTTCCATTTAGCTTTCTGATCGTCATCAGCAATCATAACGATATCTCCTTCTTTGATGTTCTTAACTTTATCATACCATTTCGATCTTTTGGCTTGAGATGGAAGATATTCATGCAACCACCGATCCCAATAATTTTTTGCCATGGATTGAACCCTTTTCCACTGATGTCTATTGGCTTCTGTTTTGGAGACATCATTCAATGATGGTTCTGCTCCTCCGGAACAACCGATCAAAAAGTGATTAGGAGTGAGTGGTTCGTCGTCCGTAGCATCTAGCGATATAGAGGTAAGTGGTCTACTGTTAATTATATTTTCGATCTCTGTTAGCAATGACCTTAGAGTATGTTCGGGTACAGTTTGGTTGGGTAATAAGCTCTTAACTTCTTGAACTAGCCTTTCCCATGCGCCTCCAAAGTGTGGTGCTGCAGGAGGATTGAAGTGCCATTCGATTCCACGTGACGCTAACCGATGTTCAATTTTCTGTAGCTCATTGTTCGCTCCTACGAAATTCGTACCGTTATCGCTATATAGGTGTTTAATTCTACCTCGCCTATTTTGTACAGAGTTCAGGCATAACAAGAACGCATCAGCACTCAAATCATGGGCTAACTCCAAATAGATTGCTCTCGTCGTCATGCAGGTGAACAGAGCCCCCAACGTTTTTCGGTACGCCTACCGATCGAAACGTTGTATGGTCCAAAATAATCTACACCAGTATGTGTAAATGGTTTTACATATGGCTGTAGCCTACATTCAGGTAGAGGAGCCATTTTCGGAATGTTTGCCTTGGCACTCTCATTTTACAATATTGACATGCTTTCCTAATTCGTTTCATTCCGGCATCTATATTTATTACATGATATTTCTGTTGAACCGCTGCTATCGCTGCCTTCAACTTTTTGTGTTTATATTGTTCATGTTGATTTTTTAAAATGAGATTAGTCAAGTGGTGCCGTGCTGGAAGTATATATGGATAACGTGCAGCATAAGGAACACATTTTGCATCCTTGTATCTGGTTTCTGATTTGAGCGTACCATTTGAGTCCAAAAAGGGTGTAAGTGTTCGTATTCTACTGGTTTTGTCTACCTGACGTTTAACGAGCAGTTCTGTCATTTCATCCGGAAATTCTTCCCATTGCGCCTTTTGGATCAATAGATTTTCAGCATTTTCCATGTCAATTGCGGTTACTCTCATGTCGAACGATTTATTGTTTACTTTTGCCTTAAGTTTCCTCACATAATTTACAACTAGGCTAACGGCTCTTTTTAGGCGTGTCCAATCTGAACACCATTCGATGTTCATCCATTCCAGATTAGGTTTATTAATTTTCTTTATGGAGAACACAGGACGAAGCTCTTCGTGGTTACGATCTGAGACATCCTTTTCCTTTTCCATTTGTGGCCACTCCTTTTCAGGTAGTCTTAAAAACGCAGGGCCTTGTATCTAGAGTTTCCATTTCCCGGCCATTTTCGTTGTCCCGGGATTCGGGATGAAATTGTTCGTATATCCCGGGAAATCCCGGGATCCCGGGATTTTTCGATGTTTCCTTAGAAAACTTATTTTTTGACTAAAAAACGATTTTATTCAATGTTCAGGGGTAAAGTTCATATTTTAGAAAGGCCAGATAATACAGAGCTCAAATTGGAACTCATTCAATTCTAATTTGAAACATTTTTTTCGAAAAAGAGAAAGAATTGCCGAGAATTGGACAAATTGAGTGCAGGCTGTTGACCAGAGTTGATTTTGATCGAAGCGAGACACTATAGAATTAATGCCTGACTCTCTACGGAATCAAAAAAAGTGAGGTGTTCAGTTGGTTTTTCAGTGATATTTCACAATGCCGCATAGGTGTTCTGATAAGAAATACCCAGAGAGATGTACTTCAATACATGTACGCTTCTACCGCCGACGCATGATGACTTTTTCTTTGTCAATCCTTCTTATCGGATAAGCTAGGATAAGCAGCTGGAGTCGGAATCTCTCGGCAACATATTGGGCTCCAAGCTCTAAAACACTATTTACTACAATATTTACTGCATTCTAGAGTACCTGCACCGAGTAAAAATACTAACTAACCCAACTCCTGAACTAACCTCGTCCCCTATTCAGTATGATTCGGTTTGGCTGACAAATGTTGTCCTTACTGTTGGTAAAAAAATAATCGTTTAACTGGATGTTTGGCATCTTCAAAATAGAAGTTTTGTTAATCATACCAAATCAAACAGTTAAGACATGAAAAATATTCTCAGATTATTTACTATAGAAAACTACGACTCTGTAAGAAATTTAATGATTGGTAAATTCGGTGATCTTTTCGAATTCCAATTAAATCCACGATTTAAACGCGATTCTGAATATCTGAAGGGTATGCAATGCTTGAAATAGGTTTTGAAAAACCAACTTGAGAATATTTGTACTTTTAGTTGTAGTGTACGTTACAGTTAACTCGATAACTATCAATAAATCAACGAGTACTCGATAACGATAACGTTAAATCAACGCTCACTTTATCGTCAACGAAACATCATCGTACAACGACGATAATTTATCGTATAACAACTCTGGAACAGATTATGGTCCAGGAAGATTTCGGATCTTAAACATAGTTATTATCTACAGGTTACAGGGTTACAGGTTATCTACAGAAACGTAATCGCAGTCCGAGATCCTTGGATCGGGCGAATACGTCTCGTGGCATCGTGGGATCATGCATTGTTTGCGAAAGTCATGGGTAGCGCCGTACATAAATTAGTGGGAGGTTCGAACTTTCGGTTGCTTGCTAGTAAGTCAGTGGGAGTCAAAGCGAAGCTTTGGTCAGGAACTGGTCAGCAGCAGGAACCAAACAAATTAGGCAGAGCATCGGGGTCGGATCACTTGTAGTGCGCATATGCTGGAAAGTTTGTTGTACGAACGTCGATTGGATGGACATGAATTGGATCAAGAATTGTTCTGAAGGCAAGAAGCTCAGGAAGACTGAATCAATGTTGCGCGGCGCGAGGAATTTAGCCAGGCGAAAATTAGCTGGTATACACAACCTTGCTGTAGAAAAAAAAATCATGTCTGATGGGAGGTATAAAAATATGATATCACCTTAGTTGGGTTTCGCGTTCAAAACAAATAACTTTTGTAAGAAAAATTACACTGTTTGCGAACCGGAAATGAAACAAAAATTTTTATCCCGGGTATCCCGGGATTTTCGGGATTTCAAAAATAATATCCCGGGAATCGGGAAATCCCGAATTTTCCTAAATCCCGGGATTTTTTGTCCCGGGATGTCCCGGGATGGAAACTCTACTTGTATCCATATGGATTTAGTGTTGATGACTTTGGTTCCTTCATCAGCTGGATTTAATGCTGTATTTATATAGCGCCATTGAGACTGTAAGGTGCTATCAAGTATTTCACTTACTCGATATTGAACGAACTGTTTGTACTTCCTTAGCTCTGACGTAATCCAACTCAACACTGTTTTCGAGTCAGACCAGTATGTCACCTGATCTATTTTTAGTCTTAATTCTTGTTGAATCGTGTTTGACAATCTAGTCCCTAATACAGCGGCTTGCAGTTCCAAGCGAGGTATTGATATAATTTTGGTTGGAGCAACTTTTGATTTTGCGGCTACGATCGTGACATCAATACTCTTTTCACTTAGCGTCCTCATGTATATAACAGCAGCAAATGCATTTAACGAAGCATCACAGAATACGTGAATCTCCCTTTTTGTCACCGCTTTCAAATAGGAATAGCATCTCGGTACTTCGAGGTAATTGAGATAATAAAGTTTTCCTATCCATTTTCCCATCTCTCAGCTATGGTTTTGGGGATCTTCGTGTCCCAGTCTATTCCCAACCGCCAAATATCCTGCATAATAATTTTTGACTCGATCGTGAGGTGAGCGATCAATCCTAAGGGATCATAAATACTCATTATGAAATACAGAGCTTGTCTTTTTGTAGGTGGTATTGTTATTTCATCCAAACTATTTGTTTTAAATATGAATTGATCGTTCAGAGTATTCCAATGCATTCCTAGAACCTTATGGTAAGATTCGTCTTCGTCATCAAGACTAACTTCCGATAGCAAAGAGATTCTGTCATTCGGTATTTGTTTCAGTAACGATTTGGAGTTTGAGATAAAGTTTCTCATCCTAAAGTTACCTGCATCATGTATTTGTATGACGTCCGTTGTCACCTTGATTGCTTTATCCAGATCATGAAAACTATCTAGGTAATCATCTACATAATGATTCTTGATAATTGCTTCTACTGCATCTGGGCTATCATTTCTGTATTTCTCTGCATGTGAGTTTTTCACAAACTGTGCGCAGGCTGGTGAGCATGTAGCTCCAAATGACATGACCTGCATTTCATATATATCTACTCGAATATTGGGTTGTTTCCTGTAGACGATTCTTTGCGCGAACCTGTCTTCCTCTTTAATGGCTACCCGGTGAAACATTTCCTGGATGTCTCCGGTTACTGCTATTGGGCCTTCCCGAAATCTAATTTTGATTCCTAATGATGATTCAGTCATATCTGGTCCCGAAAGCAATTGTGAATTCAATGATATTCCGTTTATTTTAGCAGCTGCATCGAACACCATTCTTGGTCTTTGCTTATTCTTGTTTATCGTTATGAAGTGTGGCAAGTAGAACGTTTTGAGGTTCTCAACCATATATTCCTCAGGGCTTAGTTTCTTTAAGTATCCTTTTGCTACGTACTCATCGATTTTATCATGATACCATTTTTTCAAGTCATTCTGCTTTTCTAGCTTCTTTTCCTGCATCAAAAACCGACTTAATGCGGTTTGAAAGCTGTTAGGAGTTCCACTTTATCATTTTTCCAAAGCAAACCTATTTCATATCCTTTCTCCTTTGGTTTCCAAGTGTCTTTCATGATTGCTAAAGCACGTTCATCAACCTTTGATATTAATTCGTTCTGAGGTATTTTAACTCCGAATGCTTCTGTGGAGAAGTAATCTGACATAATTTGTCTTATAGATTTCTCCTCGCTAACATCTTCCATTACAACCAGCAACCGTTCTGGTCGTCCGAATGGATTAGGTGGAGCTCGACTATTGCCAAACAATACCCAACCTAGTCGAGTTTTTGAAGCTATTGGTTAATTAAAACCTCTCGACCTCTCTTCTAAGCTTTTGAATAAATATGCATGCGGCAGTCCTAACAATATCGTAGGACTTGCCTCTTCGTAAGACTCCAACTCAATCCCGTCAAGATAAGGATATTGCCTTTTCAATGATTGGTAATCAATTGTTTGGGAAGGTAACGAAAGTTCTTTCATTGTACACAAATCTTTCAACTTAAATGACTTTCCTTCCGTGCTGCATATTTTCACCTCAATTGATTTGCTATTCTCCTCTTGAATGTCTCCATTCGTCCAAGCTAGGGTCAAGGATTTGTTAGTTCCAGATGCATTAAGCTGTTCCGACATATTTTTATCAATCAAACTTACAGATGACCCAGAGTCAAGAAACATGTGTGTTCTTACTCGTCGATTGCCATTAATTAATGTAATGGGTAAGATTTGATAATAAACTTTGTTACAACCTTGCGAATGGTAATTAACGTTACCAGTTATTACCTTCACTTCGACTTTTACTTTCCCCAGAATTGGAATGTAATAAGCGATTGTGATGGTTATTACAACCTTCAATATTACAAGGTCTTTTTCCCGACAAGTTTTCAGCGAATGATTTGGTTTGCAACACGAGAAACAAAGCTGTTTATCGGCAACAAATTGTCTTCGTTTCTAAATTGTTTCTAATTCAGTCATTTTCTAAATTCAAAACAAGTCGATAATTTAGGGTCTTTACCACACTTCAGACACTTTGTTCGTTTTTCGTTAGGGAAGTTTACTCTGTTTGGTTTATCATATCGTGTTGGTCTTTGGATGGGTTTACCTTTCTCTTCCAACAACATTGTTGCTAATTTTGTTGTGGCTTCAACCAGTCGTAGAAGTCTCCTATTGTTGGTGCTCTAAATGGATTTGCTAAAGAGGAAAGTTCCTTTTGTTCGTGTAAGTTAGTTAGCCAGTTCTGATGCAAACTAGGTGGTAACTTACAAGCAAGATCTTTGAGCAATCTGGGGTCGTTTAAATATTCCTCATGGTCGAGGCATCTCATATTTATGACCAAGTTTTCAATCCCAGAAATAAAATCTATCATAGTTTGAGGAAAATCAAACTTTGGGTTTTTTAAAGCTAGAACATCTTGTAAAAGACCCGCGTATATTAACTCAATGTTACCAAATTGGTCTTCTAGTCTTTCCATAATTGAATGCACGTTACAAGAATCTATAAGGAGTGCATTCACTGAACGCAATGCTTCTCCTTTAAGACTCTTCTGTAGTCTGTTCAAATTTTCTAAATCTGAGAAATTTCCTTGCTTAGTTGTTTCGAGAAAAATCTGTTTGAATCTAGACCACACTCTGTAATTTCCGTCAAAGTAAGGCAAGTCCATTAAAGACTGTCTTACCATGTGTCTTTCCACAGTGACGTTCCCTGTTTTATCTATACTATTAACTTTGTTCACAATAGCATCTAGAGCCTTTATTTGCGAAGTTTGAGGGTCGTCGTTTGATTTAGTACTCAATAATGCGACCTTTTGTGTAAGTGCCTGATAGTCGGCTTTAATTTTACCACATTTGAAACATGTCCATGGCTCTTCTGCTGTTGGACGATGTTTTAGATTAACACAGTGTAGGTGAAACCAGCGATCACAATCATCGCAGGCCACCATACAACTCTTGTCATCTTTGTCCTGGCAAAGACGACAATGCCCATTTTGTTGATGGTAACTTTAAAATCCATCTTCTCTAAGGATACACAGCCTCTCCACCAAATGTAATTCTGCTATTCCTGATCTGGATTGAACGTGTTTGGAAACCCTATCAATTAACTTTCTTTGTGAAAAGGAAAATTTGACTATTATTCACTAGTGCTTCTCTCAAATTTTGAATATTCACAAAATATGCATAAATATATATTTTTGGAATTTTTGTTACGACTTACTTTTGTTGCATCGGCTTACGATCTCCCGGAAATGTTAACCGTGTCTGCAGCAGCGGATATTCCTCCAGATGATAGTCACCAGTTCCAGAATTTTCTCCACTTCGTCGGTGCTCGTTCCTCTGACCTCTGTGGACGCTGGTTATTTTAGCGAACTATGCGCAATCACTTTTCTTCTTCCTTTTGTTTTTGTGAGTTGATTTTTTTCACAAGACTTCTTCTTCGTGAACTATTTTCGCGATTATTCCACGAAACAAAATCCTTCGCAAAGTTCACGCGATTTTCACTATTTGGTTTGAAGCTACACTAGAACAGTCAGATTTCAACTGACTCTGAGATCGCAATTGTTCACGCGGCTTTCACTAACTTCTTGAAGCCACACTAGAACAGTCAGATTTCTACTGACTCGAAGATCGCAATTGTTCACGCGATTTTCACTAACAGCTTAAGCCACACTAGAACAGTCAGATTTCTACTGACTCGAAGTTCGCGATTGTTCACGCGATTTTCACTAACAGCTTGTTACACACTATAACAGTCAGATTTCAACTGACTGGAAGTTCGCAACTCCTAGACGGACCTCTCCTTTCGTTAATGACCGTCCTCCAAAGGTTCCTCTGCTGGAGCCACCAAAATATCGACGCCACCGTTCTCCTAAGGCCTTTGATTCCGTTCCTCTGGGGATGACAAGGCCTATCGAAGCTCCTGGGCCAACGTTTGTCGCCGAATGATCTCGAGTAGTTACTTGGTTTCCAAAGGAGAACACTTTCGCTACCGGCGACCTTTTGAATTGCTTTCAGCTACTTTTCTCCAGTCAAGGAGAGAAGTTTTCACTTAAGCAATGAACTAATTACCTTCTATTAACACTGAACTATTTACCTGCACTTAGTCGGGAGTTGTTCGGATTCATTCACGAGAACCCTGGAGTGAGTTTTGAACTTGATTTATTTGAGGCAATATGTACAATATGGGTCTTAATACTACATGGTGTAACATCGATATGTATATTAAATAATGGTTTTATTTCAGCTGGTATTTTTCCGAATCCCTTTCAATACCAGCTTTTTAGTCTATTTCCCTACTGTAATCTAAAAATAATACTATGGCCTCATAAGGGCTAAATTTTATTATCATTTTCCTATTTGCTTATGGCATTTCCAGATCAGGAGAAGATTGCAACACATTTGTAGAGTTTAACGTATCCTTGCTAAAGGATAAAGAGAGATGGATAATTTATGCACGCGTGTGTATTGCGTGGGCGTGTTTTTCTTATCTCATGCGCTGTCTCAAACTAACATCTGCTTAGCATAGAAAATGTTATGCAAAGGAGAGGGTTCGTTTTTTCTCTACTTTTCATTTCATTTTCTTAAGAATTGTATCTGCATCTAGTCCGGACCAGAACTTGCCAGTTCGTTCTGATTTTCATTCGAAATTAATTACCTCGCGTCTACAGTTTCGATGAATTTGCGATGAAAATTCCGAATAATTGGCTAAGGACATGTTGTAGGAGATTCCAAAGAGTTCCTAAATCAAATTAAAAAAATCCCAGGAAATTCCACAAATTTTTAAATGAATTTTCATAAAAATTTCCAAGGAACTTGCGAAGAAATTGCCGAGGATATTCTAACAAAATAATTTTCCGAGGAAATTTTGAAGATTTTTCCCAGAACTTAACAAGGAAATTTCAAAGAATTTGCCGAAGAAATGCCGGAAAATTTCAAATGAATTCCCGAAGAGTTTTCCGGGAATTTTTTGACGAATGAATTTTCCGAGGAATATTTTGAAGAATTTGTCAAGAAAATTCCAAAGAATTTGAAAGTAATTTCTGGAGCGTTTCCCGAAGAAATTGCCGAGGAAATCAAGATAAATTTCCCAAAAAAATTCGAAGAAATTACCGAGGATATTTTGACGAAAGTTTTTGCCGAGGAAATTTTGAAGATTTTGCTGAGGAGATCCCGAAGAACATCCTAAAGAAAAATCGCAAAGAATTTCCCGAGGATATAAGAAACTTCGAGAAATTTGCCGAGGATGTTTTGAGGTATTATCCGAGGGTATCCCGGATAAATTGCCTTGTAATTCCCGAATAATTTACCGTGAATATTGTGACGAAAGATTTTTCGATGAAATTTTGAAAAATTTGCCGAGGAAATCCCGAAGAATTTCCCAAAGAAATTTTTACGAACTTCCCGAGGGTATTCCGAAGAATTTCTCGTTGATATTCCGAAGAGCTTCGCGAGGAAATTTCAAAGAATTTGTCTAAGATTTTTCTTAAAGAGACTTTTACCCCGAGGCTTGTATCTTAAATCAAAGATATTTTGATGAAAGAATTTACCCAGGAAATTCCAAAGAATTCGTTGGATGAGCTCCGAAAAGATTTCAAAGGAAATAATGAAGAATGTTCCGAAGAAATCCTAAAGAATTACCCAAGGAATTTCTAAATAATTTGATGAGTAAATTTTCAAGCATTCACCGAGAAAATTCCTGAGGAGTTGAGGATATTCCGAAGAATTTCATGAGTGAATGTCGTAGAGTTTCGGAGGACTCCACGGAGGTAATCCCGACGAATTTCTGAAAAAAATCCGAGAATTTTGTAATAACAGCATTAGCTCTAATTCTCTTTGACTTTCACGATCAACTTATCTGTTGGGCCAAACGACATCTTCTGTCGAATGACTAGTTCAGCCAAACTACATTTCTGCCTGCATGTCGTTTCTGGTCGAATGGCATTTTCGGGAAAATGTGTTTTGGCTGAATAGGGTTCGGTCTAACGGTTTGATTTTCCAAAAGACATATTCTGTCAAATGGCTTTCAGTCAATCAGCTTTTACTAAAACAAATCGTCGTAGGCTTGGAAAGGTAAGTTTCGCAGTATTCGTTGTGATATTTGAGCTCTTACTTAAGGATTAGTATCTTCTTGGTTGTGATATTGATAGGCTTCCATTTACTTACAAAAACAAACCTTTTATAGAAGAATCGTAACAATTTTTTGAAATATGAGCAGTAAAAACATTTTTCGTTTTTAGACCATTCTCATCATCGCCCATTGTCACAGCCATGATGGTATTTATTTATATATAGAAAATACATCAAATTAGGTGATTATTACAGTACTTATTGAGGTTTATTTATGATTTTTATTTCGTTTAATTTTTGAATGTAATACTGATTAAGGTAAACGAATCGACAATAGTATTATTGCCAATAGTTCTTTGAATAAATGATTTCAAACTTTTAAATAGAATCTCATTAGGTTTTATAAAAAAATCAACACATTTCATTATACAGCAATAATAAAATCGAAATTCAACTTCAGCTTCAGTTTCTCGAATTCCCGAATAACAGAATCAATACAAAACAAACTTCTCGTCCTTATAATAGCAAAGAAAAAGGAAATTACACAACAACAAAACAACACCATTCGTCCTTATGGACGTCCTTTTCACCACACAATTTGATAAATTCAACACATATGTACATATGTATGAATGAATTCCCGGTGCTACGAAGGGAGAAACTGTCCATGACCGAGTGTAGATTCACCAATTCATGCAGTAAAAGGGAAAGGTTTCAAAGAAAAGAAAGAAAAAAGAATTTTCATTGGGGATGGGAGCAAAAAAGGCATTTCCTCCTCCTGCTGGTTGTAGATCAAACAAGCAGCAGTGTGGGTTGGGATACTCTTCTTGTAAAATTAATAGGAATTGAGTGTATGTGGATGTGGTTTGGGATGCCCGGCGGACAGGTCAGATGCGACCAAATCTTACAGGAGGGGAATATTGATACATATTTTTCACAACGGAAGATAGACCGGATATTTGGATGGTGCGGAGAACCTGTCGATGCCCGAAGGAAACGTTGGTGGGAGGCAGCCTCAAGATTGGATGAAGTTGGACTATCCAATCTATTGGGTTCGCTTTATTTTTCTCTCTTCTGGGGACTAACAAAAGGATCCAGGAGGAAAGAATCCATCTTGTGCGGACCAGAATGGACAATGGATGTGGGTGAAAGGCGTCCGAATGAATAGAGTAGGGAAGTGAAATTTATATGTTTTCAAAGGGATAATCAGGCTAAGCTACGACGTAAGCCATTTACGATAAATGGATGATTGGAAAACTAGTGGCCTGAAATAAGATCGCGTTATATTGGAAGAAAGAAAGAATACTATGAGGTGAAGAATTGGTTATTTCATATGGTATATATGATATAGATAACTGCAATAAAAATCATTTCTACAGCTAATTTGCAAAACAAACTAGAAAGTAATAAAAGTAGGAATATTTTCAATAGATATTGAGCGCATTAAAAAAAGTGAGAAGTTTTGTGATGGAACTCTTCAGAAAATCTACGGAATAATTGTTTTTATTACTTTGATTTTCGGCTCTGTAAAGTTTTTTCTTAAACCACTGAGCCTACAAATAAACACAGTGGTTTTTAAACATAAGAAAAACATATTTCAATTTTAAGATGTTGCATTAAAAAAGGTTCTGCTATAAAAACATTTTTTAATGTTTCCTTCATAAATGTATAATAGAGGTCATTGTTGAGGTTACGCAACGATTTGTAGGATGCTGATGCCAGAAGCGGTACCGCTAATGATAGACTTTTGGATGCTTATCAGCCTCGGGTTGGTAGTACATCAAATCTGTAAACTTTCTTTTGATCCAGGAACTAGTTGATAAATTACCGTAGTCGACCGAAATAGGTCGATACAAGAGAGAGATCACGCGCGTTGGCTGATTTCTTCAGCACTATTGTCGGCGGCAAACAAGGTAGCCGGCGTCTTTTGTACACTGCCAATACTATCCAGCAGTTGATCTGCACAGTTCAACAAGGAAAGATAAGCCACAAAAACGTGCGTTCCGAGGAGTTGTCGAAGAAATCGGAGCATCCGAGAACACCATGTCCAGCTTGTCCCGGCACTAAGACTTATTTCGGAAGATGTAAATTCCAAGACGCCCGGAGTTAGCTAATCGTTTCAAACTGTCCAACGAAGAACTACACGATCTTCTGAAGTCGTACTATGTTCTGCAAGAGGCTGGAGTTACGGTACGCATGTTACCAAAGTCAGCACCCGGCATATAAATGTAGTGTTGTAGTGTGAAGCGGATAGGAGATAGGCTTATCACGTGACTACTATGGCAGAAAGATGATCCGTCCTTGCGCCATGAGATCACAGACCAAATGCATTATACAGAAATCATGATAACATCTAAATGTAATGAATTGACGGAGTTTCAGTCAAATGTTCTTTAGCAGCACACATGCTCCTCATAGGCTACGGCAAATATATCGTAGATTATTGTCTAAAAGATGTGAAATACTTGTTTTGCAGGTCGTTATTACTTCTAAGGTCTCCAAACTCCCTGGAATACAGACCTTTGATCTCTATGGAATATATCCCTTTTATCTACGAATGTCTCATGTACACAGCAGTCTATAAATGTGTATTTTATTGCAGCGCAGACCTGTAGAGTTCAAACTAGAAAATTGTATACTGTTTTTAAGTGAATTGAGTTGTACAGATGTTCTAAGTTGCACAAGGACTCCGTCAAATACATGCCATTGCATCTACATACGTAACAGGTTGTCTTTGTAGGATTTTCAGATTGGTTCAGGCTCTTAACCCGTAAAACAAGTAAAGGGAATACAATATGGCCTTCCACGATATGTTGAAGCCACTGGCTCTGGCTCAGCATGATAAAATTCTTCTAATTCAAATTCTGTGTCAAGCCATTCCTCATTATATGAGTCAAAGTAAGTTTTGGACCGGGATGCGGCCTGCCATTTTTTTCAAATTTCAAATGCAGATTTTTCAATTTTGTATGGAGTTGACTCTTTTTTTGTTTATCCACAGCGAAGCTTTGGCAGATATATTCCAAAGCTTTTTCAACGCGATCTACCTGACGTCCCTCGTGAGCTCTAAATACTTCAATGAGTTGCCTATAATTCATGATTCACCAAATAATAAGTACAAACACTTCACACGATTTACCTTCGCAATCACAGCTCACTATGCACTCAGATAGACATTCATAAATGTTCTGTTTATTTATTTCCCCTATATATAATAATTATCGAAAGATGTCCATAGGTACAGACATTTTTGCTTCTTGTATTCACATATTGGATTTTAATTAATATCAAAATTTTACTTTTTATGAAATAATTTCAAATGAAGCCTAGAGTATTTTCGTAACCCTCAAGAGTATATTGTTTTTTTTTTCATATTTATTTGCTTGATACTTGACAGATAATAAGTTGCCACCTCTTGGTGAGCCTACGCCAAATGGAGTATCATATAGCTGCATAAGCTATCGTGTACACGGCCTACCACGAAGCCTACGACACTTTTCGTGTTATCTACGATCTCTATTTTACCTGTTCTTGATGCTCTTTTATCATATGCATGAGATTTGTATCCAGCCCATCACAGTCTGCCGTGTATTATGAGAACTTTTTTCGAAAAAGTGATCGGAATCGCAGATTTGCAGCCATAAGCAGCTGGAATTTGTTTTAATGCCTTCTGGGAGGTCCAAAGAAAGTCGTAGTGGTAGTCGCTAAGCGAAACTTTGAGAAACTTTTTTTGTATGGAACTTTTTGTATGAAATTTTTTTTTTCTTCGGGTCATTTTCGGATGTTTCACTACCTATTTTCCCATAACTAACCCGTTCTTCGCAAGTCCATGAAACAAGCTTTCAAAAACTTTTTAAAGAGTTGGAAAAGAGCTACTGTAGCCGAAGATATTGACAGTTGAATAATGCATTGATTTTTCAAGAACTAAAAAGTGTCTGGCTCTAATGCCTATATCTTGATAACCATATGGCTTAGAGTGCTGATATGCTGGGGTTTAATGCTCCAAAGCATTAGCATTTAGTAGGTCAACTTGAATTACGAATCAGAGAAAGTCGATTTTTTAATTTTCGGCCACCTGATTCCCCATAGTGCATTGGTTCGACGAAGAGTGCAGACAGATTCTGGAGGAGAAGGACGCAGCGTGGGCGGTCGCGCTGCAGCAAGGTACCCGGCAGAACGTGGAACGTTATAGCGGAGACAGCAGACCCGCCTTTTTCAGGAGAAGAAACGCCGCCTGGAAGAAGCGGAGTGCGAGGAGATGGAACAGCTGTGCCGTTCTCAAGAAACACGCAAGTTCTACCAGAAGCTCAACGCATCCCGCAAAGGCTTCGTGCCGCGAGCCGAAATGTGCCGGGATAAGGATGGGAGCATCTTTATCAGGAGCAGCACTACCAGGAACATTTGAATGGTGCTGAGAGTACAGGCAGCGGAGGAGATGACTACGTCAGTTCAACGGACGATGGAAGCCAACCAGTCCCCACCTTAAGTTAGTTAAGGATGCCATCCAACAGCTAAAGACCAATAAATCAGCTGGTAAGGATGGCATCGGAGCTGAGCTCATCAAGATGGGCCCGGAAAAGCTAGCCACTTGCCTGCACAAATTGATAGTCAGAATCTGGGAAACTGAACAGCTACCGGAGGAGTGGAAGGAAGGGGTTATATGCCTCATCTACAAGAAAGGCGACAAGCTGGAGTGTGAGAACTTTCGAGCGATCACCATCCTTAATGCCGCCTACAAAGTGATATCCCAGATCATCTTCCGTCGTCTGTCACCGTTAGTGAATGAGTTCGTGGGAAGTTATCAAGCCGGCTTCGTTGACGGCCGCTCGACAACGGACCAGATCTTTACTGTACGGCAAATCCTTCAAAAATGCCGTGAATACCAGGTCCCAACGCATCATCTGTTCGTTGATTTCAAGGCGGCATAGGACAGTATAGACCGCGTAGAGCTATGGAAAATTATGGACGAGAACAGCTTCCCTGGGAAGCTTACCAGACTGATCAAAGCAACGGTGGATGGTGTGCAAAACTGTGTGAAGATTTCCGGCGAACACTCCAGTTCGTTCGAATCGCGCCGGGGACTAAGACAAGGTGATGGACTTTCGTGCCTGTTGTTCAACATTGCGCTAGAAGGTGTCATGCGGAGAGCCGGGCGTAACAGCCGGGGTACGATTTTCAACAGATCCAGTCAATTTATTTGTTTCATGGATGACATGGACATTGTCGGCCGAACATTTGCAAAGGTGGCAGAACTGTACACCCGCCTGAAACGTGAAGCATCAAAAGTTGGACTGGTGGTGAATGCCTCAAAGACAAAGTACATGCTTGTGGGCGGAGCAGAGCGCGAAAGGGCTCGCCTGGGAAGCAGTGTTGCGATAGACGGGGATACCATCGAGGTGGTCGAGAAATTCGTCTACCTCGGATCCTTGCTAACGGCTGATAACAATGTCAGTCGTGAAATACGAAGGCGCATCATTTGTGGAAGTCGGGCCTACTACGGGCTCCAGAAGAAACTGCGGTCAAAAAAGATTCGCCACCGCACCAAATGTGTCATGTACAAGACGCTAATAAGACCGGTTGGTCTCTACGGACATGAAACATGGACAATGCTCGAGGAGGACTTGCAAGCACTCGGAGTATTCGAGAGACGGATGGTTAAGACCATCTTCGGCGGTGTGCAAGAAGACGGTGCGGTGTGTGGCGGCGAAGAATGAACCATGAGCTCGCCCAGCTCTACTGCGAACCCAGTATCCAGAAGGTAGCTAAAGCCGTAAGGGTACGATGGGCAGGGCATGTTGCAAGAATGCCGGACAGCAACCCTGCAAAGATGGTGTTCGCTTCCGATCTGGCAGGTACGAGCCGACGTGGAGCGCAGCGAGCGAGATTGGCAGACCAGGTGCAGAACGACTTGGCGAGCGTGAAGATGGCCGTATTCGAAGAGTCCATTGTGGAGGTCGAATTGACCTATTCAATCAGTCTCGTCGAGGAAAGGTTGAACACCACGAAGCTACAGCTGGCGCATCATTTAACGGAGATGATAGTTGTCAATAATCGGATATCGGTGCTGGAGGCGTCAATTAGAGTTAGCGACTGTGATATCACCTCCAAGAGTTTTTTTTTAAACTATTGGGGGTGATGCTCTACGACAGTGATCCCCAAAGTGCGGCCCTCGAAAACTTTTCCTGCGGCCCGCGAAGGATTTTAGAATATACACTACATGTGGCCCATTGATAAGAATTTGATGACACACAACCGTTTCATCATGCTCAGTTTTTGACCCTTCCTTCGGAAGTGTCTATAATTTCACTTTGTATGCGTTACGCAGGTGTGTTACGTATTAATCTATCAAAAAATCTCGTTAATTATTAAATAAAATGTATGGTATTTGAAACAAGTTCACTTTGACATTGAAAATATAATTATAACAAATGATATGATATGGAATTATGCCTATTTTTCTGATTTGTTTCAAAGAAACAAATGATTTTTATTGAGGAACATATAGAAGCATGTACAAAAAAATCTTCTCAGAAAAGCAAAAACGTAAAAATTGAAAAGGATTTCAAAAATTTCTTCAGTAGAAGCTAGATAGCAAATGTAAGCATGTTTTGAGACACTAATAGACCACTTGTATTCATGTATGTGTGCGTATGTGTGCAAATTCTGAAGTTTACTACCAGCAGCAAACAACTTCGCTGGTATTGCCCCGGGCTACAAAAATAGCAAATTCGTCCATTTTTTGTAGATTCAAACAAATAAAGTGTTGAACTTCTGGTTTAACTAATGTTGTTGTATAGGTACTGCTTTGGAATCAGGAAACTTTAAATAAAAGTTAGGGTTTGGCCAAATTAAAAAAAAAATTAACTCCAAAAGTAAGATGAATATCAACATACTTTACGCTACCTTCGTGCGAGGCTTCTTTTGACTTCGAGAGCTTCTTTGGATGATTGATTTTCAAAAAAATTTAACCGGAAAAAATTCCATATTTTAAACAGAAAGTTACCATGTAAATATCAACACGACACCCGAATGGTAAATTTTGCATATTTAAAGTCCTTGATCCGATAGAATGAGGTTAAGGAATAGTTACTTTTAGGTGTAGTTAACAACAATCCTGCAACAAAAATTCAGAATTTTAGAGTCGGGCAACATATCATTAAGGAAAATAGATTAAGATGTGTTCTGCAAATTATGCTAAAACCATGTTGTTTCGAAAACATTTTTCTCGTGTCAACTCCGCCACCACAAAAGTATCTGTTTAGTATCAACTGAAAGCTAAGGTGATAAAACCTGTAGAATGAAATATTTTTACAAGTAAGTTATATAAAGAAGATTCATCGCAACAAATTTTATTGAAATGTGAAATAAATATTAACCCTTTCCCGCCCACGACTTTTTCCAAAGATTTTAATAAGAAGGAATCATCTTTGAAAAAAATGCTAGAACAAAAGTTATTTGGCATAGCTAAAATTAGTGGAAAACAAATAAAAAGCTTTTGATTGTAAATCAATAGTTAATTGATTGTTTTCAATAGTTTAGTTATTAGTACCCAAAATTGATTATATTTGCAGTCTAATGGAACCATAAAGATGTGCCAAATATTGCTTTTTGTTGTTGAAACAATTCGACGAAGGATAGAAGGTGCAAAATTTTATGGTGCTCTACAGATACCATGGGCGGGAGAGGGTTAAAAATCATTCAGATCAAGCTGAACATTTTTCATGAAATGAAAAACAAATCATGCAAATGTACTGCAGCCCGCTTCAATAGTTCAAAATTGCTATGCGGCCCTAGATAGTAAGCATGCTGGGGACCACTGCTCTACGATAAGCTGAGCTTCAAATGTCATGGCGACTACGCCCGCAAGCGCGCGGTGACGGCGGTAGCGGCACTATATAGGATGATGGCGAACAGCTCTAGGGTGTACTCCAGCCAGCTCTTACCAGCAGCCTGAGCCAGCTAGCCGCCAGTCAAAACTGCGCTACGGATATTCAATCTTGGTTTCAACGTTGAGCGCAAACTGCAGCGCCCGAAAGCTGGAAAGTACTTATAGACTGCCCGGATAGGACACCGGTAATGCCCGAAGGAATATAAAGGCAGCAATGTTAGCCAAATGGCAGAGAGAGAATGAGATAACTCGAATAAGGGCAAGTGGATCCATCGCCTTGTCCAAAGTGTGTCGCATGGATTAGAAGACTTCACGGAGAGCTAAACTTTGGCTTGACCCAGTTCTCAACAGACTACGAGCGGAATGCAATGTGTGAATGAAAATAAGCGTAACTGAAAACTAACGGCATATATCCCATAGTTAACGAATTACATACTTCCCTAACGGCTCTCCATAAAGTTGGCTGAAATTTTTATTATTCCGTGCAACTTTCCGATTGACATTAAGTTTAACCATCAAGCTTCTGAGCCCCGAACCACTTGGAAGTAGGCTTCTGCACCTCTTGAATTGAGGCTTCCGAGCCTCTTGAAATGAGGCTTCCGATCCATTTAAAAAAAAAGGTTTCCGAGCTTTCCAAGCCTCTTAAAAGAAACCTCCCGAGAAGACTTTCGATCTCTTAAACCAAACTCCAACCGACCAAGCCTTTTGAAAAAAGGCTTCCAAGCCTCTTGAAAGGAGGCTTCTGGGCCTCTTGAAAGAAGACCTGTGGGCTTCTTGAAAGAAGGCTTCCGGGTCATTTGAAGAAGGCTTACGAGCCTTTTGAAGGAAGTCTTCCGACCATCTTGAACGGAGGCTTTCAAGCCCCTAATAGGAGGCTTCCAAGTCTTGTGATAGGAGGCGTCCCGGCCCTTTAAAACGAGGCTTCCGGGCCTTCTGGAAGAAGGCATCCGGGCTTCTTGGAAGGAAGCATCTGGACCCCTTAAAACGAGGCTACTGGGCCTCTTGAAAGGAGGCCTTCGGGCTTCTTAAAAGGAAGATTTCAAGCCTCTTGAGAGAAAGCTTCCGGGCCTCTTTAGAGGAGGCTTCCGGGCCTCTTTAAAGGAGGCTCTTAGAAGTAGGCTCACGAGCCTCTAAAGGGAGCCCTTCAAGCCCTTCGAAAGAAACCTTGCGAGCCTCCTGAAATGAGGCCCCCGGGCCTCTTAAAACGATGCTTCCAGACCTCTTGGAAGGAGTCCTCTAGGCATCTTGAAAGGAGTCGTCCAAGCCTCTTGAAAGGCGGCCTTCGAGTAGCTTGGAAGCACACTTTCGAGAAGCGTAGAAAGATGCTGCTAATCCTCTTGTAATGAAAAAAAACCTTCATGCCCCTCAAACGAAGGCTTCCGAACCCTTAAATAATAGATTTTAGTTGAGAAGCATATTCTTAACATATTCTTCAACATTTTGTTTCGATTTCGAAATAGACTGCATAGAAGATTTTTTTAATATTTGTTCAATCTTTCAAGCTTTTGTAACCGTAGCCCTTGGTTGTGGAGGTCAGGATTCAATAGGCTTCGCTATGCACATTATGTACAGGACAAAGTTTGGAAATACAAAATTATCAGAACAATATCAATATTTTTGAGTGGAATTGTACTAAGTCCGCCATTACGCATTTTTGTCCGAGGTACCCCCTGGGGCTAGCAAAGGTACCCCCAGGGGCACATGTACCCCAGGTTGAGAACCGCTGGTCTATAACATCGTCCGAAGAATGTGCCAGAACGTAGAACAGTGGAATGCTGTCGCAAGAGTGACCACCTGGTTAGACGGCATCCTACAACGAGGTTGGCGTACGGAGCAGCAGCTTGCCACCATAGCGGGAAATGGACCATGATCGTCAGAGTACACTGCCGCTAGTTTGTACTCAATATTGCGTACAAGAAAAAGTTGGATGTAAAAGTAAAGGCTATTGAACACAAAAATATAAGTTCAAATATTTCCATAGCGTGTAATTTTCAGAATTTTTAACTGTGTACTGTGTCCACGCAATACCAAAACCTCCCGTGACACCTATGAGAGGTCGTGGAGTTCTCTGCATATTTCTCAAGTAGGTGTCCAGCTAACCATCCTTCCCCTTCCCTTCCTTCCCCTTGAAAAAAAGAATCGAAAATCGGCCTTAGTTAGTCAATTTGTTCCATATGCTATCCATATGAATGCAATTGCGTGAAACGCTCGTTGTCTCGTCCTCTTTTCGCTTTTCCCTCGTGAATCCTTTGATTAAGTAAAGCAACTCTGAGAACTCCAAAGGTGAGCTAGTTCGGGACGTCCACTGCCAAAACGTGTGCACGTCACGGGTAGTTACAATTCTTCACCAGCAAATGCACTGATCCAGTATGTTTCTTTTTCTTCGTTCCTCATTTATTCTGATAATGTATTGCATATTCAGTTTAATTTCGTAGCTAGTCCCATTCGTTTTTATTAATTTTATTACAATTAGAGATCCGGTGGATATCATTTACTAAAGTCGTACTAAAGTTTATCAAGCAGTCTGATCTTTCGATATTTACTTTACGCAGTCCCTTATTTCAACTCAAACAAATCCAATTACAATTTATTATACCGCCAAAACTGATGATAACGCTCTGGATCCCCAAAATATCTGCACACTCCCTACTACCTAAGCACCTCTCTTTGCTACCCATTTCATTTCCTCAATTATTTTTACTTGGAACAAACATTGATACTTGAGCTTAAACCATAAAAGGCCCACACGCACCAGTCCTGCTGGCATTCGAGCAACGATTCATCTTCGGGTGCCACCTCTCGGCCCGGAGGCAATTAATCTATCCATTCTTGTGCGAAACGATTTCCACGTAAAACCCTCCATATCGTCCCTCAATCTCCGCACCCGCACCGATTTAGACGGCCAGCACCGAGGACCCGTATCCGAAACCACTTCCAACCGTCCGTTTTCGCAGTGGAAACTTTTTCACCGACAAGACAAGACGAACGCCAACTCAAACACACCTTTGCAGTGTGCCACCTACCGATATGTAACCAAAGGGTAAACATCTTCCCCGCTGAATCGGGACACGTAGTAGAGACTTAATTGAATAAAATTAATAATAATAAATTTATTCGTGACTAAACTAACTTGACCGTACTTTAAATTTATCATCGTACATATATTAGGAAATCTTGAGGCTCGTTGAGATTAGTGCAAGATTGGAATGAGACGGAGGTGGTGTCCATCTTGTTGGCTGGGATATTGTTTGGGATATATATTCCTGTGGTCTGGAGAGCTATGGGAACAATTCGACTATTTCATGCAAAACGGGTCATGATGTGTAATGCATAAGTTGCTGGACAGGATGGTCACCGCTTTAAAAAGAACGGTCGTATTGCACAAAGCCTTGTTACTGGTCGTATCATGGTTATTTATTCACGAGTAGCAAAAATTGAGTCAAATCCCCGCAATCCCCCAGGTTGGCCGAGTTCAAAATAGCAAAAGAGCTGCGGATTTGAAACAAAATATATGTGTGCAATTTTAAGTTTCATAATATTTTTTTATCTGTGAATGCAATTATTGCTTTGCTGATTTCTATTATCATTTATATATTTATTTTCGTATTTTTTAGATAATAAGTATATAAATTATTATTTTAACTTATTATACAAACAAACTTTTGAAATATTCGGTAAACTAGAAATGACATTGTTACACCCCAAAAACCAAATCTAACAATTATTGGATTAAATCTTAGCTTATACAATTCTGCAATATTTTAATACAAGGGATGAAAGCTTTTTATACAGATACTGTATAAAAATAATACAAAATTGTAAGATTTCAATACAAAGATTGTATTAAAATCTTCTGAAATTGTATATGCCAAATTATTATTTCTTTAACATTCTTATGCAGAACAACATGAAAATCTGCCATACACTGGCTGGTTGGTTGCACATATTTGAAGTATGACAATTAATTAATTAAAAGAAATGATGTTTTTGTCATAAAAGTGTCCTAAAAGTTCAATTTTCAACAGTAACTGTTTAAACAACAGTTGTCTAAATGTAGCTGTTTGAATACCAGTCCAACCCATCAATCCTTTCACTCCAAAACCTACATATTCATTCCACCGGATCACATATCTCACAAAGCCAAAATTCACACCACGGAGATACATCTCAAATCTATGACCACCGCTGTCACAAGGTTGACAGAATTCAAATCCTTTTTACGAGAGGCATCACTGGAAGTCTTAAATATGTAGCCCGTTTTCCAGTCTAGGGCCACGCTCGGAAGGATTCCAGCATCAGGAATATTAATTGCTCTGATTTCTCGACCGTGTCAACCCCGGTCGGGGAAAGATCAACAAATCCTTTGCTCTTGTCCCTGGACTTGAATGGCGACGCGACGTCTTGTCAAGCCCGACCATCCTGTGTAAGTAGCCCAATTTCGTATTCAAAAATGTAATGCCTGTATGCGAGGTTCAATCCGAGCACGACGATGAAATCATGTGCAGGAATGACCGGAACTTTTAACAGGGTTCACCGAGCTCTTTCATCCTTGTCGTTTGGAATCCTTCTGGCTTCTTAGAGAGGACAAAGCAAACTATTGGGGAAACTATTTTACCCTTCCACTAGACCTGGGCTGTGCTTCGACATTATGGACTAAATCGACCCTCGCTCGTTGGCTATGATTTATAAGAAAACGTGATGACCAGGAAAGATGGCTTTGATTTAGGGCCGGTCTTTTATCGGGCGAGGGTCAGATGGGAAAGTGTTTGCTTAGACCATTCTCATAAGTAGGACATTATTCACAATCAGACCTGTCTTTTACTTTGAATGGGATGTGAGTTGTTTCAGGGTGTGGGATGGTGACGTCTTACAGCAGGACGTTCGTTGGTGACATTTATTATGTGCCATGGCGCTCCTCTGCATGTGAAGTCTCGCATGATTTAATAAAGGAAGAAAGAGAGAACGTTCATTGTTTGCGTTAAGTGGCAAGGAAATAATTTAAAGAATCTTAACCGATTTCCAATTCGTAACCGGACAGAAACGCACGTCAACCAAATTGAAATTTTAAACGAGTTTGAAGAACAGCTGCTGCAAATACACGCACAGCGATAATAACGACCATCAGCTGCTAAGCAAATCGAACATTTTTTAATCCTTTCTCGTCCCCTGATCAGCACCGTTCGATATCGCTGCAAGCAGCCAACAGGCCCCCTTTTATTTTCGGCATATTTTGCGTAAAAATAACACTTACCTAGGATAATTCGATTTATGCATGCATCCGCTGCTGTTTGGATCTATTTTTCCCACCTCACCATACGGTTCGGTAGCGGCGCGTTGCGTGAAAGGAGAATTAAATAATTATCGAACCCTTTCACGATGCACCGCTTCCGCTCGTCCGGTACTTGCCGTGCACGGAGGGCATCGCAGTATGTGGCATACGCAAATCAATAACCAATCAATATGACATGCACATCTGTCGTTATCTGATCCTGCTGTGTTGGTAACGGCGAAGCCAACGAATTATGATGAGCGCCTGGTGGAAATAAGAGAAGTATTATAATCGTTATATAAGTTATATAAGTTATATAAGTTATATATATTTGATTATATCTCCATTTTATTTTAAGATTGGAATCCTCTTCATACTCAAAGTTTCATGAATCCTAACACTTCAAAGTTGTTTTTTCATCTGTTGTCTGTTACGAGAAATATATTAAAGAAGTAAGAAAAGAAATATATTAAAGAAGTAACAAATAGACCTGTGCGCCGATGCATTTTGAATCGGCGGCGGCGTGAACGCATGTTTCTAACGGTAACGCGGTTGCTCTCGGCGGCGGCTCAGACCGGTGCGATTGAAAATTGTCATTTGGTCGAACAATAACTTTTTTGAATATTATTTGCATGTCTCGTGCAAATGGCAATACGCATAATTTATGTTGTACGCTGTTGGGTAATCCTCCAGGAATATAATGGAAAAAAATCACCTAAGATTCCTCCACAAATTTCATCAGGAATTTCTTTACTATCTCATCCCATGCTTTCTCCAGGGTCTTTTCTTGAAATTTCTTCATGAATTTCTTTAATAGTTCGTCCGGGAGGGTTAGTAATTCCTAGTGAAAATACTATCAAAAATCCTGATGTATGCCTTTCTTAACCTGGTGATCACACAGCAAAGCCATGCAGAAGGTGACTGGACCCATTTCCTGGTAAGGTGTAAGTTCGTTTGGGTACTTCCCTATGCCTATGAACATCATCGTGTCTGTGACTCAGGAATGAAAAAATGGTGAATCTACTTAGAAACCTTAGGAATCGCTTCTCAAGGTGCGTAAATATTCCGCTATTTACATTGATAGTCTGATCATTTGGTCTGTATTAATATAAATATTCTGTTAAAAAATAGCTGTACGAATTATGATCCTATAATTCGAAATCCGTCTACTGTGGACGTTTGTGGGTGTGATGCAATTTTTTTTTGTAGGATAATTCCCCATAATTCCTGAATGGGCAAATTCTCAGAACTCCTGAGGAACAAAATCCCGAGAATTCATCTAGATGGAAGAATCAAGATTTTTTTTTGAAAATCAGCTTCCCAGAATTCATGGAACAGGAATTTCGTTGAGCCCTATAGAAATTGTTCAGAATTTCAGAATTCAAGAAAAATGACCAAAATTTTCCTGAACTCCTTGGAGAAAGAAGTTCTGAAGGGATCAGAACTTAAGGGTAAAAATTCTCAAGAATACCTAGAGAAAGTATAACCCTGTATTCTTGAAATACAGAAAATTCTCTTCCAGAATCCCTAAAGACGGAATTTTGCAGTATTTCTTGGAGGGAATTGTCTCAGAATTTAAGAATTCAAAATTCTCAACGGAGCATTCCCAAAAATTCTTAGTGTGGGAATTCTCCCGAATTCTTGGAGGAGTCCCCAGAATCCCCAGAATTTCTGCAGAAGAATAGCTGGTGGCGGAGTTCCTAGAATTTCAGATTTCCCAGAATTGAATTTTTCAGAGTTCCTGGAAAGAAAAAATCCCAGGAAGGGTTTGTTAAAAAGGTACCAGGAGGATTTTCTGATTTGATACCATTTTTATATAAAAGGGATTGACTAATATTTCTAACTCTTTATGTGTGAAATGGCTCATTGGTGGTTTTATCATTGCCAGAAATGCTATGCTGATTACCGTATCGAACCATCTGATGGCACATTACATCATGTCTGTCATGAGTTACAAAATCAGATTTCTTCAAAAACGATAGCATATCAGGCAAATTAGTGGAGTTCGATTAGGCAACTAAGAATTATGTTTCTGCCCATCTTTGTGCTCCACGTCCTTCAAATACAATAATCCAGTATCTTTTCATTTTCTAAGCTTCTCTCGACTTCAACCCTCGAGCAAGTAAAATATTAAGCACAACGGATCGATTTCCTATTTATAAGATAATTAGAAAATACTCCTATCGATATAGAAAAAATATGCATCCCAGCTCATACAACAATTGCCTAGAGTATAGGCCTTCAGCTCCTTGAGAGCTGTTTGCTTTTTTATTCGTTTGTGCCGATTGTGGTCCATAATTGGATGAGCGTTCAACATTTTTTCCATAACAGTTCATCCAAGAATTCCCTGGAGTTTCAGCCTGAAGGTCTGCATGTATCCAAGGGGCCGTACACATATTACACTTATGGGGAAGGGGGATCTACCTTTTTCTTGCGCACCATATAAATAAAAAAAATAATTTGTATGACAGAAATTTTACATGCGGGGAAAGGGGTAACAAAAAAACCAGAAAATTTCCTTTCGTAATGAGTGTACGACCGCCAAACGGCTGATATCTCTTTTTCAAAATGGATAATGCGCTTTGTAATTCATAGAACCAAATTGGATATGCCCTCGAAAATTATTTTATTCCAAAGGTTGTTAGATCTTTCCAAAAATGGATCATGCTCTACTTAAGTGATCTATATAACCAAATTGGATAAGCCTTTAACAAGAAGTCAAATGCTATTTGATCCAAGTGATCACTAACAGCATGTTCATTATCATTAGAGTGATTCAAATTTTGAATATTTTGCACCCCGATGCTTAAACGATTGCATTTGCCTTTTTATTAATCCCCTCAAATTTTAAGCTCATTTGGATGTAAATTGAGTTAGCACTCACGGTTTGAAGTTTGTAAGAAAATCACTATGAAAACAGTAACTTTCATGAAAAACCATTCTCCAACGCTTCCCTTCCAACTCTAAAAACATAAAGGTAGATCGGCAACATAGGAAATTTTACAAGGAAATAGGTCGTCTTTGTTGCGAAACGATTTGATGCTTGCAAGAAAAGATATTAAGCAAATACAGAAACGTGGGAAATTCAATTTAAATAACATCAATATCAATAACTAGTTTATTTGTGGACGCAATAGTGCCCGTGGTAAGTGTTTTTTTTCTTTCAAATTTTAAGAGTGATATACTATTTCCTGCATTTGGAAAAATCAAAATTTTCAACGTCTGTTGTCTGTGATTTTTTTCATCAAATGCTGTGTCTGGTTGTCTAAGGTTGTCACTGGTTTTGTTTTCTGCATCAGATAGTTAAAAAGAATTGAAGTGTCAAATATTTTATTTTTTGTTAGAATTTCCCCGCGTGCTGCGTCTGGTTGGCTAGTCACCGGACAGACAAACAGGGCTATAATATATTTATATGATGAGCATTTTTGTTTTCTTCATAACTTTGCTTCCAAACCAAAAATCACTTCGCAACAACAACTGCCTTTCAGCTTGAGAAGTATTCTGTGTAGGAAATGTGTTGATTATATTTAAATAGTTCATGGGCCACGGAACAGTCTTTCACATAAGAGTCAGTTTTCACAGTAATTTCCATACAAACTTTAAATGACGTATGCACAGCCAAATTACATGCAAAAGTGCTAAAAATTTAGGAGGATTATCAAAATGGCAAATGCAATCGTCAAAAAAAGTCAAAATTTGAGTCACTCTAATGTTCATTGTTCACTTCGTTCATTTCATTTCATTTATTTAGTTAACATCTAAACAGATAACACTGAATCAACAATTTGACGCCACAATGCACGGTTCGAGGCCGCATCTCTCCATCCTCGGATACGCCCCACACTCGCCAAGTCGTTCTGCACCTGGTCTGCCCATCTCGCTCGCTGCGCTCCATGCCGTCTCGTACCTGCCTGATCCGAAGCGAACACCATCTTTGCAGGGTTGCAGTTCGGCATTCTTGCAACATGTCCTGCCCATCGTACCCTTCCGGCTTTAGCTATCTTCTGGATACTGGGTTCGCCGTAGAGTTGGGCGAGCTCATGGTTCATTCTTCGCCGCCACACACCGTCTTCTTGCACACCGCCAAAGATGGTCCTAAGCACCCGTCTCTCGAATACTCCGAGTGCTTGCAAGTCCTCCTCGAGCATTGTCCATGTTTCATGTCCGTAGAGGACAACCGGTCTTATAAGCGTCTTGTACATGACACATTTGGTGCGGTGGCGAATCTTTTTCGACCGCAGTTTCTTCTGGAGCCCGTAGTAGGCCCGACTTCCACAGATGATGCGCCTTCGTATTTCACGACTAACGTTGTTGTCAGCCGTTAGCAAGGATCCGAGGTAGACGAATTCCTCGACAACCTCGAAGGTATCCCCGTCTATCGTAACACTGCTTCCCAGGCGGGCCCTGTCGCGCTCGGTTCCGCCCACAAGCATGTACTTTGTCTTTGACGCATTCACCACCAGTCCAACTTTTGTTGCTTCACGTTTCAGGCGGGTGTACAGTTCTGCCACCTTTGCAAATGTTCGGCCGACAATGTCCATGTCATCCGCGAAGCAAATAAATTGACTGGATCTGTTGAAAATCGTACCCCGGCTGTTACACCCGGCTCTCCGCATGACACCTTCTAGCGCAATGTTGAACAACAGGCACGAAAGTCCATCACCTTGTCTTAGTCCCCGGCGCGATTCGAACGAACTGGAGTGTTCGCCCGAAATCTTCACACAGTTTTGCACACCATCCACCGTTGCTTTGATCAGTCTGGTAAGCTTCCCAGGGAAGCTGTTCTCGTCCATAATTTTCCATAGCTCTACGCTGTCGTATGCTCTATACTGTCGAATGCCGCCTTGAAATCAACGAACAGATGGTGCGTTGGGACCTGGTATTCACGGCATTTTCGAAGGATTTGCCGTACAGTAAAGATCTGGTCCGTTGTCGAGCGGCCGTCAACGAAGCTGGCTTGATAACTTCCCACGAACTCATTCACTAATGGTGACAGACGACGGAAGATGATCTGGGATATCACTTTGTAGGCGGCATTAAGGATGGTGATCGCTCGAAAGTTCTCACATTCCAGCTTGTCGCCTTTCTTGTAGATGGGGCATCCCTTCCTTCCACTCCTCCGGTAGCTGTTCGGTTTCCCAGATTCTGAGTGGCCAGCTTTTCCGGGCCGATCTTGATGAGTTCAGCTCCGATACCATCCTTACCATCTGTTTTATTGGTCTTTAGCTGTTGGATGGCATCCTTAACTTCCCTCAAGGTGGGAACTGATTGGCTTCCATCTTCCGCTGAACTGACGTAGTCATCTCCTCTGCTGCCTTGACTTTCACTGCCTGTACTCTCAGCGCCATTCAAATGTTCCTCGTAGTGCTGCTTCCACCTTTCGATCACCACACGTTCGTCCGTCAAGATGCTCCCATCCTTATCCCGGCACATTTCGGCTCGCGGCACGAAGCCTTTGCGGGATGCGTTGAGCTTCTGATAGAACTTGCGTGTATCTTGAGAACGGCACAGCTGTTCCATCTCCTCGCACTCCGCTTCTTCCAGGCGGCGTTTCTTCTCCTGAAAAAGGCGGGTCTGCTGTCTCCGCTTCCGTCTATAACGTTCCACGTTCTGCCGGGTACCTTGCTGCAGCGCGACCGCCCGCGCTGCGTCCTTCTCCTTCAGAATCTGTCTGCACTCTTCGTCGAACCAATCGTTCCGTCGACTTCGACCCATATACCCGACGTTGTTCTCCGCTGCGTCGTTAATGGCTGCTTTAACTGTACTCCAGCAGTCCTCAAGAGGGGCCCCATCGAGCTCACCCTCTTCCGGCAACGCTGCCTCGAGATGCTGCGCGTATGCAGTGGCGACATCAGGTTGCTTCAGTCGCTCTAGGTCGTACCGCGGCGGTCGTCGATACCGAACATTGTTGATGACGGATAGTTTTGGGCGCAGTTTAACCATCACCAGATAGTGGTCAGAGTCGATGTTAGCGCCACGATATGTCCTGACGTCGATAATGTCGGAGAAGTGCCGTCCATCAATCAGAACGTGGTCGATTTGTGATTCTGACTGCAGTGGTGATCTCCAGGTGTACCGATACGGGAGGCTGTGTTGGAAGTAGGTGCTACGAATGGCCATATTCTTGGAGGCGGCGAAATCAATTAGTCGTAGGCCGTTTTCGTTCGTCAGCCGGTGAGCGCTGAACTTTCCAATAGTCGGTCTAAACTCCTCCTCTTGGCCAACCTGAGCGTTCAAATCTCCTATGATGATTTTGACGTCGTGGCTTGGGCAGCTGTCGTACTCACGTTCCAGCTGCGCGTAGAATGCGTCCTTATCATCATCAGTGCTTCCGGAGTGTGGGCTATGGACGTTGATTATGCTGAAGTTGAAGAACCGGCCTTTGATCCTCAACTTGCACATTCTTTCATTGATCGGCCACCACCCGATCACGCGCCTTTGCATATCGCCCATCACTATGAAAGCTGTTCCCAGCTCATGTGTGTTGCCGCAGCTCTGGTAGATGGTATGATTACCTCTAAACGTTCGCACCATTGATCCCTTCCAACAAACCTCCTGCAGCGCTACGATGCCGAATCCACGGTCCTTGAGCACATCGGCGAGTATGCGTGTGCTCCCGATGAAGTTGAGAGATTTGCAGTTCCACGAACCGAGTTTCCAATCGCTAGTCCCTGTTCACTTCGAGAATCATTTTAAAAGGGAGCTCATAGATCTATCATTACCCGTATAGACCTTAAGGTCTATACTCCAAGGAATTCTTGGGTTACCTGTAATGAAACACATGTTGAAGGTATGTCTAATTTGATTCATGAATCGCTAGAAATATTGATATATAGGCCGGAACATATTAGTTTCCGCGTGGAGCTCTGAAAGCTTTAACTCCAGGACATTCTAAACCTAAAACATGTGGCGTGGCGATAACATTAAATTTTTATTTTTTTTTAAATTTTAATTGATTGGTTCGATTTTAATTGTAGCAGAACGATATTCAAAACTAGATTAAGGCAAATTTTAAGTTAGCATATAAGTTTTAAACCAGTCTGTTCAGTTAACACTAAAAATGAAGATGAATAAATAAATAAATAAAATAATTCGGGTCCTCGGATTGTTTTAATTATATACATAATTTAAAAGTATTTGAAGATCAATTAGGGAGTTCGTGCTAGTAATGGACTTCGTGCGTACAATGCCCCCCCTGAACAAAAACCAAAAGTTAACGCTGGAATCAACGATTTCTTGCAAATTTCCATTGGATACAGTTGCTTCACTTATTAGGATAGTTGTTCCATGCAATTGTTTTGGCTTGGGATATTAAAATTAAGTTTCATTAACTAATTTGTAAAAGTAAATACGTTAGAGGGTCCATTACTAGCACACAAGGGGGGGTCCATAATAGGCAACAGGAATATGTGGAAATAGAACATGTAAAAAATAATACGTATGTAAAAAAAACTCTATGTTACGTATTATGGTTCCGGGAGTGGCCATAATGAACAATCTGACTATTTATTTTAGTAGTAAAAATGAATGTTTTAGCATGTTTTATGTACGAAATGCATTGCTGATAACTGTTACTTGCAGGGTTGGTCATTTCTCACACTTCGTCTTGAAATGTGTAGAGAATTTACAAATAAAGAGAAGTGTATTGATTCACACTCGAGAGCGTTCACACGTACGTGTGATTGAAGCCAAGAGAAACATGATCGATAAAGAGTGAGAACATTTTTCGGTCGCGTGTGTTTTGATATTGTGTACAAAATGGCCTATGTTTAGGCGCTCACAACAGCGTATTTACATGGAAGATTTAGAATATAGCCTAAATGTATGCATTTTGGTAAACAGCAAATTACCATTTTCCTGTACTCTTTACACTTGTGGACTTGTGCGACGAAGAGTGGATACTACGCACGCTCCTTCATACAAAGATAAAGTGTATTTCTGCACAATACACTCGGATAACAGATCGAGAAAAGAGAAGTTTTTACACCTTCTCTTGAATACTCCTCAGAGCGAACCAACCCTGGTTACTTGTCATCTGGTGCTATAGAATAGCAATATGTCATGAGTCTGATTCTAGCGAAGCGATTGAAGTAAATTTCGGTCCTTAAGGGGTCCATTACTAGCACTCACTGCCTAAGTGAAAAACAAGTAATCTGAACAAAAAATCTTTTTGCATCCTCCCAACAAGTGGCAATAAAAGAGGTTTAAGTGTACATGTTCTTTTCAGCGGCGCAGCCGAAATTTTTCAAATATATAAGGGTTTGAACGGAATTTTTCTTCTAACAAATTGGGGGAAGAGGATGAACTCCCAAAACCACCCCCCGGCTACGGTACTGAAATTTTTCGGCGCGACCAAAATTCCCCGGCGGCGCGGATAAAAAATTGCAGCGGGGAGATGAGTTATCCGATGTCCTAACAAGAACATGTGACATGACAATGCCCAGGAGGACTTTGCCAACTGGCAACCGCAAACCTGTTTACTGGTGGACGAGCACGATAGCTGATCTTCGCACACCTTCTGAGAAATCTCCGGAGATGTTAGCCAGGATCGTTGAAGGTTTGTTTCCGAGCATGACTCATTGGACTGGCTCGCCACACCGTACGAGTCAGTGAACGTGGTACCGCTAGTAACTAACGATGAGCTTATCGCCATTGCAAGAAAACTAAATAAGGCACCAGGTCCGAATTGTATTCCTAACCTGGTCCTCAAGCACAGGATTTTTGCCGCTCCAGATATGTTCAGCAGCTGCCTCCAACGTTGCCTAGACGAAGGATACTTCCCAGATCGTTGGACACGGCAGAAGTTGGTGCTATTGTCTAAGCCTGGGAAATCCCTGGGAGAGCCTTCGGCATACAGACCAATCTACCTACTCGACACAACTGGTATTAAGTTGTTAGAGAGGGTGATCCTGAAAAGACTGACGGACTATACGGGGTGTACTGGTGGCTTATCAAGCAACCAGTATGGGTTCCGCAAAGGCCGTTCTACCATCGAAGCAATTCGGTCGGTAACGGAAACGGCTAAGATAGCGCGTGGTTTAAATAGGAGAGGTATTAGGTACTGTGCATTGATTACACTAGATGTAAAGAATGCATTTAATAACGCTAGCTGGGCAGCTATAGCTGATTCCCTGCATCGCTTGAGAGTCTCGGATCATCTGTGCAGGATTCTGAAAAGCTATTTTCAGAACAGTGTATTGTTAGTCGACACCGACGGTTATGTGGAATATCATTTATGACGGAGTATTACGTTTAAATCTACCGGCCGGTGGGAAAATAGAAAGCTTTGCGGATGATGTAATGCTAGAGGTCACAGGCGATACTCTCGACGAAGTTGAATTTTTCAAAAGCTTCGTACACGATTAGTAGAGTCGAAGAATGGCTCAACTCAAGGAGGTTGGCGTTAGCACATCACAAGACTAAGGTTGTTGTGGTGCATAATCACTATGGGTTGCAACAAGCGAGGATAAACGTAGGGACCTGCACAGTTAACTCAATGAGGTCATTAAAGCATCTGAGCGTTGTGATCGACGATAAGCTCAATTTTACGAGCCACGTAGATTATGTCTGGCAAAAGGCTTCATTAGCGATAAAATGTTTATTGCGAATGATGTCCAACGGATCGGTGGTGCAAAGTCAGGTACGTAGGCTTATAGCGGGTGTAGCATTGTCTATTATCCGATACGGTACCATCATGGTCCAAAGCACTAGAGGCCGGGTGTAATGTTAAGAAATTAACCAGGGTACACCGGATGATGCGTCTGCGGGTTGCAAGCGCATACCGCACCATATCTTATGATGCGATGTGCGTTATTGCTGGGATGATGGCGATATACATACTTCTGGAGGAAGATGTGGAGTGCTTCAACGACAGGGACTCGTTGTCAGTGCGACGTGTCAAGATAGCAGCTTCGTTGCTCAAATGGTAAAGAGCATGGGACACTGTAATCAAAGTTGGACCCAAAGACTATTTCCGGAAGTATCGAATTGGATTAGTAGGAATCAATGTCAGGTCAACTTTCACCTATCACAGGTGTTGTCTGAACATGGCTGCCTTCAAAAGTTCCTGCATAGATTTGGGTTCGCAGATTCTGCGGAGTGCCCGGAATGTGTAGGTAAGGTAGAATCGGCAGAGCATGTGATGTTTGTATGCCCGAGATTCGATGTTGAACGCAATGCCATGCTGCTTGTCAGTGATGCAGTGAACACCATGCTCACCATGACAGCAAAAGCGTCGCGGGTGGGCTGCGATGACCTCCGTATGTAGATATAGAGGTTATTGCGGCTCCCGCACGGTATTTGTTGTCGGGGTGCTTGTCTCGCGAGCAGTGTTAGTAAAAACTCAAAATCTCAAATCTCATGGATGATTCAAATCAAGCTTGAGTTGGAACGCACCCAACTCAGCACCTAAAAACTCATGGATGAGTTGAATCAGCTATTTGAATCATCGTGGGTTTTCTTTTGTTCTCCTTCGTTAAAAACAGTGAATTGACGTTTGTCGCATAAAATATTAGACACTCTTTTATGTATAAGCAATAAATTACCCCCAAATTGATTTCAAATGCGTTTTTAACCCAGAATGATTTTTTAGCAAATGAGTTAAATTATGCGTTTTGGCATGAAAAATTCAAGCGTGATGCATTCCTTTAAAATCGCAGACCATTTCGTTCGCAGGGGAGCGCTCGTTGATTGAGATTTATGAGTGATTTTACCAACACTGCTCGCGAGTTCATGATACAGACCGATAGGTTACTATCATAGCTTACGATCGACGGGTGATCCCATCCCAATTAACATTTCAAGTTTTATTCCGCTCTAGGAACGGTTTTCAAGATCGAATTAGCTAACAATAAAACCCACTACTAAAGGATAACCTTCTGGTGACCACTATATGACTAAAATATGGCCAAATGGTCCTCTCTAGATTACCACTATAAGCATGTTATAAGAGTATATAGAAATCCGTTTCAAACCCCTAGCAAAATAAGGAATTTGGCTGCAGCAGCTGTCAAAAATGTTGCTTTGAAAACAAAACTTTGTAGAAAAGTTATAACAAAATAAATGATGATGAAATCATGATGAGGATGAATTCAAAATAATATTTTTTTCAGGTTTGTTTTCCAAATGAGGTGCGCTTTCGCTGCGCACCTCGCCTTCTTGTGCCCGTTGGATCGTTGTCGAGAACCATTTTCACCGGGTTACTGTTCGACATTCTGGCTACGTGCTCGGCCCACCGCAGTCGTCCGATTTTCGCGGTGTGAACGATGGTTGGTTCTCCCAGCAGCTCATGCAACTCGTGGTTCATTCGCCTCTTCCACGTACCGTCTGACATCTGCACCCCACCATAGATGGTACGCAGCACTTTCCTTTCGAAAACTCCAAGTGCGCGTTCGTACTCTACGAGCATCGTCCAGGTCTCGTGTCCATAGAGGACTACCGGTCAATGAGCGTTTTGTAGATTGCCAGTTTTTTACGGCGGCGAACTCTATTCGATTGAAGCGTCTTGCGGAGTCCAAAGTACGTACGATTTCCAGCCACTATGCGTCTCCGAATTTCTCTGCTGGTATCATTTTCGGCAGTCACCAGTGGGCCCAAGTACACAAATTCTTCTACCACCTCGATTTCGTCACCGGCGATGCAAACTCGCGGTGGGTGGCTCACATTGTCTTCTCTTGAACCTCTTCCTATCATGTGCTTCGTCTTCGACGTGTTGATGACTAGTCCGATACACTTAGTTTCCCTCTTCAGTCTGATGTAGGCTTCCTCCATCTTCTCAAAGTTACGTGCCATAATATCTATGTCGTCGGCGAAGCCAATACTTTACCATATTCTAGTTAAATAATTGAAATTGAAATGCTTTATGATAAAATACCGCGCCTGTCCAGCGGTGTAACAGATCTTTGCCAATATCTACGATACTCCAAACAGTTATTGATCTCCAAACTATCCTTGAGCCCACACAGTTCGAACGAAACCTGTAAATTTCCGTTCAAGTAGATGTAACAAATTGACCTCCGTGTTAAGCAACGTAAGGTTATAGGCTATTTTAAATTTACACGTGCTGTAATTTACGAGTTAATATTTTTATATGAAAATAAAGAAATGCGACCAACATGGGAATCGAACTTCAATCCACAGAGTGAGAGGCCACCTCGTTAGCCACTCGTGCATTTCGACTTCTTGTAAGCGAGCCGACCAAAGAGTATCAAGTTAAGCGTTCTGTCGGTTTGATTATTCTTCATCAGACTGAAGTTATCGTTTAAATTTACATGACACGGAAACTTCTTCGAGACGCGAATGTTTGAGACTCAGTATACTGAATACATCACAGATTTCTCGAAGGGATGTTATAAAATCATTGAGTTACAGCGATGAAATGCTGCGTTATGAGGGCCACTTTGTACAAACATCCGAATATTTCAATTTGATTGATGCTTATATGAATAAAATAAGCGCCAGCTGCGGTTTGCATGAAATGGAATGGGATTTGTTTTAGTTTGTTTTGACAGCCACGTTCTCGCACAACAAGGTTTCCGTTTGACGCATGTAAAATTAAGTCATGTTGAATGGAAATATCAACGATTTTATCGTTTACATCACAGAAATTGAAAATTATGATCTAGTACACATTCTGTTACCAAATTTTACATTCAGTAAGGATTTCCGTCGTGGCTAATTTTCAGAATATTTTACTGTGCAGATCTTAATATTCAAATCGATCAATATGAAGATTTTAGATGTCCTCACAAGTTTTATAAGTTGGAATAGCTCCAGGGTACCTCGTAATACCATTACAGATGCACCACATATTTTTTTTTTCGATATCTACGATACTCCAAACTGTCCATGAATACAGATCTTAATATTTAAAACGATCAACATGGAGATCTTCGATGTCTCAACTATTTTTATGAGTTGAAATAGCTCCACGGGATTTCATTACATCGTTATTGACACATAACAGAATTCGTTGAACATCTATGAAACTCCAAACAGTCCATGAGTACAGATCTTAATATTCAAATCAATCAACATCCCATCCCCCGACATCCCATATATTTTTATGAGTTGGAATAGCTCCACGGGACTTCGTTACACCATTATAGACACATTATAGTATTCATTGAACATGTACGACAATCCCAACTGTCCATGAGTTCAATTCTTTATATTCAAATCGATCAACAAGAAGATGTGCGATCTCATATGAATTTACAGTAAAAATTTATATAGTGAAAGATATCTAGGGAAGATCCATATAGTACGTCATGCAAAACCATTACCAATTTCAGCACCCCTCTCCTCCTTCGCCACACTTCTTGTAATGAACCACTAGTTTTTTTTTATTAATCATCACGCTGATAAGACCTCCCCTCGTCCCAGTAAGAATGTGACGTACTTTGTGAATAGCCACCTTACAAAAATTTCATCAAAAATGATAGTATTTTCCGAAAAAAAAAACAATTACCAGTTATCTAAATATTTTATCGATGAAGAAGATTACTATTGAGAAACTTAACTCAACTCATGGGGTTTTTGCAGCTAACACATAAGCTTGGTAGCCTCTGTTGGTCTTGTAGGCCCTCAAGATCTGAATTCAAGAATGATTTGGAGTACCGTAGATATTCTGGGAATATTGTATTTTCTACATACTGGTGTAATGATGTCCCATGGGGAGGAGATGCTCCAACTAACACACAAGCTCAGGACCCTATGAATCACTCTGTTGGTGTTGTAGACCTTTAATATCTGAGCTCAAGAAAGGTTTGGAGTACCGTAGCTATTATGGGAATTTAGAATTTTTTTATATATTGATTTGATCATGCCTCATGGGGCTTCTCCAACGAACACACAAGCTCGGGAGCATATGAATCACTCTGTTGATCTTGTAGACCTCCAAGATCTGAACTCAGAAATGGTTTACGCACATATTCTGGGAGTTTTGATTTTTTTATATACTGATGTAATGATATCCCATGGGGATCCTACAACTAACACACAAACTCACACAAGCATAAACCTATCAACCACTCTGTTGGCCTCCAAGATCTGAACTCAAGAATTGTTTGGAGGTTTGCAGATATTCTGGAAAATGTTGTATTTTGTATATAATGGTATGTATAATGATGTCCCATGGTACTTCTCCAACTAACACACAAGCTCGAGAGCATATGAATTACTCTGTTGATCTTGAAGACTTGAACTCAAGAATGATTAGGAGTACCGCAGGAACTCTGGGAAATTTGTGATTTGTATATACTGGTGAATGATGTCCCATGGAGATGCTCCAACTAACACACAAGCTCAGGACTCTATGAAACACTCGGTTGGGGTTGTAGACCTTCAATACCTGAAGTCAAGAATGGTTTGGAGTACCGTTGCTATTCTGGGAATGTAGATTATTTTCTATATTGATTTTATCATGTCCCATGGGGCTTCTCCAACTAGCACACAAGCTCGGAAATCTATGAATTACTTTGTTGATCTTGCAGACCTCCAAGATCTGAACTCAGGAATGGTTTGGAGTACCGTAGATATTCTGGGAATGTTGTATTTTGTATACACTGGTGTAACGATGTCCCATGAGGCTTCTCCAACTAGCACACAAGCTGGGGAACCTATGAATTACTCTGTTGATCTTGTAGACCTCCAAGATCTGAACTCAATAATAGTTTAGAGTACCGTTGATGTTTTGATAACACTGCAATTTGACGGCTGTTCGGTCACATTGAGAGTTGACGTGAAGTCAATGTCAACTTCTCTCCACGAACAGCCTAGATAGCCGTGTGGTGTCGGCAGCTGGTTATCTGGCTAAGAATAACATTACGGATTGCCTGTTCCAGTGGTAAAAGTCCACCATACAGGTGACCCCTAATTCTCGGTGTGATGCGGCTTTATGCTTACCGTGCCTACGAATGAATGGTTAGGGGGGGTCTAATAAGAACCTAACCACAAACGGAGTCTGTGAAGCACCAGGGCCCCCTTCACAGTATTTTAGCCCTCGCTGCGCTAACCGGAGATATGGCGTAGTTGACTCTTTACTTCTCCGAGATAATCGGCTACTCTTATTCAACCTCATCGTGAGGTTAAATAAGAGTAGGGTTATGAATATGTGTTTTAATTAGTTTTCAACAAATTGTCACCTATATGGATTCGCATTATGCGTTTTTCACAGTGTACTTTGTGTATGTTACCTATATGGATTCGCATTATGCGTTTTTTACAATGTGCTTTGTGTATGTTACCTATATGGATTCGCATTATGCGTTTTTTCGCAGTGTACTCTGTGTTTCGTCTTTGACGTTCGGCTTCAGCTACTCTTGTTTAATCTCAACTTGAGTTTGAATAAGGGTGGGATTATGAATGTTTTTTACTTAGTTTTTCAACAAATTTTCACCTATATGGATTCGCATTATGCGTTTTTTTTACAATGTACTTTGTGTTTGTCACCTATATGGATTCGTATTATACGTTTTTCAAAGTGTAATCTGTGTTTCGTCTTTGATGTTTGGCTTCAGCTTCTCTTGTTTAATCTCACCTTGAGGTTGAATAAGGGTGGGGTTATGAAAATGGTTTTTTTTCAACAAATTGTCACCTGTATGGATTCGCATTATGCGTTTTTTTTACAATGTACTTTGTGTATGTTACCTTTATGGATTCGCATTATGCGTTTTTCACAGTGTACTGTGTGTCTCGTCCTTGACGTTCGTCTTTGGCTACTCTTGTTCAATCTCAACGTGAGGTTAAATAAGAGTGGGGTTATGGATATGTGTTTTACTTAGTTTTCAACAAATTGTCACCTATATGGATTCGCATTATGCGTTTTTCACAGTGTACTTTGTGTATGTTACCTATATGGATTCGCATTATGCGTTTTTTACAATGTGCTTTGTGTATGTTACCTATATGGATTCGCATTATGCGTTTTTTCACAGTGTACTCTGTGTTTCGTCTTTGACGTTCGGCTTCGGTTACTCTTGTTCAATCTCAACGTGAGGTTAAATAAGAGTGGGGTTATGAATATGTGTTTTACTTAGTTTTCAACAAATTGTCACCTATATGGATTCGCATTATGCATTTTTTTACAATGTACTTTGTGTATGTTACCTATATGGATTCGCATTATGCGTTTTTCACAGTGTACTATGTGTTTCGTTCTTGACGTTCGGGTTCGGCTACTCTTGTTCAATCTCAACGTGAGGTTCAATAAGAATGGGGTTATGAATATGTGTTTTACTTAGTTTTCAACAAATTGCCACCTATATGGATTCGCATTATGCGATTTTTACAATGTACTTTGTGATTGTCACCTATATGGATTCGCATTATGCGTCCATTGTTACGTCCTCTGTGTTTTTGTGACACCTCTCTTTAGTCCCTAGCTGAATGCGTCTACATAATTGGCTTTCCTATAAATGGTTCCATTCTCCTTTCCAACTTCACTTCCTCACACGTACGTGTGAACGCTCTCGAGTGTGAATCAATACACTTCTCTTTATTTGTAAATTCTCTACACATTTCAAGACGAAGTGTGAGAAATGACCAACCCTGATATCAATAATGAGCATTTTTGTTTTCTTCATAACTTTGCTTCCAAACGAGGAATCGCTTCGCAACAACAACTGCCTTTCAGCTTGAGAAGTATTCTGTGTAGGCAATGTTTTGATTATATTTTAATAGTTCATGGGCCACCTCACAGAACGGTCTTCCACATAAGGGTAAGTTTTCACAGTAATTTCCATACGAACTTCAAATGACGTGTGCACAGTCAAATTACATCCAAAGTTGCTAAAAATTTAGGAGGATTATTTAAATGGCTAATGCAATCGTTTAAGCATCGGGGGGCAAAAAAGTCAAAAATTGAATCACTCTAGTGAGGGATATATCTCTTGTGGGAACTAATAAAACCCTTGCGAATTGGTTTATTTTTGAAGTTATTCGCAAATTAGGAACATGGCCAAAACCGGTACAGTTCCCCTATATAATTCGAAAATTCATATGAATTTATCATCATCATGTTAGATTCATAAACACATACGTTCTCTACGTTCCACATGCATCTTAGGCAAGTACGGTGATTAAATCTACGTGCAAACTTGTAATACAAAGCAAAAAGAGATACTGCTCTTGGACATCTCATAGCTCCTATGTTCATCCCATCGAAAAGAAAGCTATTGAAAACACTTTGATTTGTTCCTTATTATTAAAATTTTTTCAACAGTGTGCGTGGTCACTGTAAAACGAAGGGACGAGATTGTTGATTTGTTCTTTTGTTTTGCTAAGAGATAAATCTATGTTTAGTAAGATGGACATGGGAACAGCTCCATGGATTATTTGCTTAAGTATTTCGAAAAAGCGCGGTCATAAATAGATGTGAATTTAATTTGCCGATTACGGAATATTGGCAGACACATTATTTAGATGAAAAAACAAGCATAGCGTCTCTGTTCAGCTGAGTTATCATTGCATTCTATTCAAGGCTATATCAGTTTGATCAACAAAATGTTCTCTCATCACAAATTTTTCACTCGAGTATGGAGCCATTAGCCTTACATACAGATTGGTGATCTCTGTTCTAGCTCCCTAGCGTATACCGAGAAAGTAAGCAGATTTAATCAATTCATAAACGTAATCCTCTTGTGCCTCGATGCATCATTTTATGATACGAAAATTTCCCAAAGATAAATCCTTTCACCGAAGAGCAGTCAAGCAGAAGCAAACCTAAGCCTTTTTCCACCTCCCGGGCATGTCCTGCTACATGCTGCTTCTATGCTTCTTTTTTCCCTGTCGGAAATAATCTAACCTGCTTCGTTTGGCCACTGCCGTACTTATGCCATACGTGAAGCCACCAAGATTGGTTCAACTTCCAAGGTTCGACGATTTCTACAGTCGGTGTGGCCCCGACCCGCCAGCAGGAGCAAGGAACTTGTTATAATAAAATTCCATTCTCTGCACAAATGAACCCGTCTTGTTTCTTTGAAGCAACAACAAGCCGAAAACTTTGCCAACCCACCCGCACGTTTTACTCATATCAAGAGCTGGCCACTGCCCGATTCAATGCTCGAAGTATCATCTAATGCTAGTGAAGTGCAGCGTAGTCTTTCTCCCAGTGCCGTGTAGGAGTTCGAGATGAAGCTTTCTAAGAACACGTTTGAGGACTCCTTGGAATCGAGGAAAGGAAGGAGCCGAAGGAAAATTTTCCAATATAGGATCCGGTCCGGTGTGTATGGAAGAATAGACCTGCTCCAGCAGCAGCAGCCGCAGCAGCTGAAGAGGAAGAGTACATGTGTTGGAGAATCCTCTTTTGCGTCGCTCGCTCGATACGGACTTGTCAGATGCGGTAAAGATGAGAGAGGTCACTACTGAAATTGAATTCATTTTAATATGAAATTAAATCGGTTAACCGAAGCTTGTCAGGTGGATTACCGAATGCTGCAAGGAATATTTAGTTTGGAATGGTTGATGCCATGGACACGATTTGTACAGGCAGTTGATTCTAATTTATCATTCATGCACGGGGAAATATATGTTTCTCATAAGGGACGTAAATATGTTAGGGCTCAGGAGCAGGAGTCTGTGTTTTCTTATGATTCTTACAAACAAAAGTTATTACAAATTTTGAGTTATCACACTCTTACTATAGAGGGAAGAGAATGGAGGTTGTGTAAGCTATTCACTTGATCAGTACAGTTGCTGATGAAGAATGTGTATAGCCGCCAGACATTCTAAATACTCACGCTCCTCTAATGTGGACGTGTACCATACACATGTGGAAGTATTGGCTTGAGAAATGGATTGCGAGTGATTTGACTATGCGTCCAATATGGGAATCTCGAGCTCGTTCAGTAGCCGCTAGGTTGCGAAGGCCGACGGAGGTCCTTCGTAGCTTAGTTGGTTAAAGCACCAGTCTAGCGTACTGTAGGGTCATGGGTTCGAGTCCCATCGAAGGAAAAGTGGTTACCTCCATACTTTTTCCAAATCAATATCTTCCCCATAACGTACATATTCACATATGAGTTTCATAACATTGTAAATTAACGTCCAAGTCGGGTGGTTTAATCCCGGAAATAGGCAATTAACTTTGATTGAACTGATAAAAGCTGTTAAACCTATACTGCTTTTATTTTCCGAATATTTGGTGCTTCACTTGAATAAAATACTTGAAAGTTTTAAGGCTACAGAAGAAATATGGGTTTGTGACTCAAAGAATACCTTTTCATAGATCGTCGACCGTAAATTAAACCGGAGAGCCTTAACTTATTAACTATGTATAACACTTTTGTTTTCAAATCATATTGTAGATTACAAAAACAATTCAGTTTTTCAATTTTACTTTGATAAAGTCTTGTTGTTTAACAGTAAATCATTCAATATGTTGATCGGTGGTCTCCTCCTATGCTCTAATAGCAAACATTCCAATTCCAAAAAGGTCGAATCAATAAACAAACACACAAACAGTTGTTTCCTCAATTATTTACCTTCTAGCTACTATGAGGGACGAATCTTCTGCAGCAAATTGAAAACATAAATACAATTGTGCTGCCCAAGCGTACCTATCTTTGAAAATGTTCTATAGTTGCGAACCCATCCCGGGATGTGGTCGTCCTGTCTTCCATATACACAACAAAGGCTTCCACCGGACCGGACGGAGGTTTGGACACCAGCTAGCAGATGCCAAAACCGACGGAAGAGCATTTCATTTTCATTTAGAAAGAAAATAAACAACCCACAACCAAAAACTCCCGGAGAAAATAGACTTTCCTTTGTGGGTTTGCTCCTCCCTCGATCCAGCAGCATGCACTCCACCTCTCTTCAGACTTTCATTGTCGTATTCGACGATATTGTGCCGGTGGGGCTTACGGGGAAAAACCCCAGGTGGAGATGAGGTTGGGAAATGGCCACTGCGGAAAGAAACATACCGACTGCTTTGCCTAACAGCAACTACATCATTGAACCGTTCAGTTTGAAGGAACGGACTCAGGCCATTTGACCAGGGAAACTTCGTTGTCGTTTCCTGTGTTAGGGGTTCACAAACCGTTGATTCCAGATTCTATTCTGATTTATTTATACATGCGAAAAAATTGTAAATACTCAAATTCACTGCTAATTCATTGTTCTATTTTCTATAATATTATAATATATCATTCCGTGCCGATAGTTCGAACGAGCCAGACGTGTGTGCTGTGTCTCATCGCGGATTGTATTCGGTAGTGAAAAGGCTATTGTGTGGTGCTCCTACCTACGGATCCAAGGCGATCGCTGTCGGCGAGTGAAGTAGCTGCTTCTGGCGACGCCAGTGAAGCAGGCTATTGTTACTGCTGCTACCTACAGCAGCAGGGGCAGATAAGTGGCAAAACTTTTTATTGTTCTCCCTTCTGTTTGATACAGAGTGGGACTGCTTAGAATTAATCGAATTAGTTTTTTTAAGTTTTTTTTTTCTAATTTGCTATTAGTTTTAAGTTAGTATAAGCAAAATTATCCTTCCACCTTGCGGGGTGAGAATGGAGGAGGAGACTGGAGAAGGCAATGTGCCTGCTAAAGATGGAGGGCGCACTCGATTGTACCATGCGGCTTCGCCTGGGCCTTGGGTTGTTTACTTTCGGCAGAAAGTAAAAAGCCTAGATTTTCTCGGCATTAAACGAGATTTGACGCGTCGTTTTCCGAAGCTTGATTTTAGCCAGATCAACAGGAACAAACTACGCATCACCGCACCTACATACCAGGTGGCGAATGAAATTGCTGGCGACAGGGCGTACAATGTTGAATATATGGTTTATGTCCCCTCGCGAGAGGTCGAAATTGAAGGTGTGATCAACGCAGCGAGCCTGACTTGCAAGGATGTACTTGCGGAAAAGGCCGCCTAAAGAATGCAATGGAGTCTACCGTGGATATTCTGGACTGCAAGGAATTGCATTCAGCAGCCACGGTAGATGGAAAGAAGGTATATTCAAGTCAGGTTCGCTTCGGGTGACGTTCGCCGGTTCGATGCTCCCAAAATATGTTGATATTGAAAACATGCTATTTCCGGTGCGTCTTTTTGTGCCAAGGGTATTTAATTGTACCAATTGCAAACAACTTGGTCACACTGCCGAGTTTTGTGACAACAAACCACGTTGTGGCAAATGTTCTGAAAGGCATAGGGAGGAGTCCTGCCAGCAACAGGCAACAAAATGTGCTTATTGTGGTTTGAATCCTCCCCATGGTTTGCAGGAATGCCCGGTGTACAAAAAGCGCACCCAAAAAGTGAAGCGCTCGTTGGTACAGCGCTCCAAGCAGTCGTATGCGGAAATGGTTAAGTCGCAAGACACATCCGCCACAGCCACTGCATCGACTGCTATTTCAGCCACCGTTCGTGTAAGTGATTATTATGATTCAATATCCATTGATGAATTGGACTCTGACGCTGCCGATATGGATGATCCTGCGGAGGTACACGTGCCCGAAAAGAGGAAGCAACCGTCTTCCCCGGGATCGCGCCGCAAGAGAACAAAAATCATCCATAAAAGCTTGGCAAAATCTGAAGGTAATGGGGGTTTATTTAAAATCCCGAAGCAACCTGTCCCTACTGCTTCTTTCGATCCTAGTTGCAGTAAGGCATTCCCGCCATTGCCAAAATCCGATGTTTCGAAGAAACATCCGGCTAGGAGAATCAACGAAAGAAAAAAAGTAATTCGCACTTCTAGTAAAAGTATTCCGTCCAAGCGAGGATTGATCTCCTTTAAGGACCTTGTGGACCGTTTTTTTGAATTTATTCAATATTCCGAATTCATTGAGGCCTATCATTGACCTTTTCATACCAACAGTGGAAAGTTATCTGAAGCAATTGACTGTTTCATGGCCCCTTCTTGCAGGAATTGTATCTTTCGATGGATAATACGGCCAATACCCAAGATACAATCACTGTGCTGCAGTGGAACTGTCATAGTCTGAAAAATAAATTAGACGTGTTCAAGTTTTTGATTCGCAATTCCGATTGCGATATATTTGCACTCTGTGAAACATGGCTTTCTTCTGAAGATGAAATCAACTTCCACGATTTTAATATTATTCGCCAAGATCAGGATGATCATTATGGTGGCGTTCTTTTGGGGATCAAAAATGCTATTCCTTCTACAAAATTCCCATTCCGACTGTTAATGGCCTAGAGATCGTCGCTTGCCAAATAAATGTAAAGAATAAAGATCTTTGCATAGCTTCAGTGTACATTCCTCCAAATGCCTCTATTAATCGTCGACATTTTTGGAGCGCAGTCTCCCTTCTATCATCTCCATTATTGATATTGGGTGATATGAACGCACATGGTATTGGGTGGGGCGAAACGTATGACGATTATAGAGCGCCTATTTTCTATGATTTGTGTGACGATTTCAATTTGAATATTTTGAACACTGGTGAAGTAACTCGAATAGGACCAAATGGTCAACAAAGCCGTATTGATCTGTCTTTATGTTCAAATTCACTATCATTAGATTGCACGTGGAAGGTAATTCAAGATCCCCATGGTAGTGACCATATGCCGATAGTCACCACAATTAAGAGTGGCTATCAACAATCTGAGCCAGTTAATGTTCCTTTCGATCTCACGAAGAACATTGACTGGCAAAAATTTGCATCGGCGGTAAAAATTGGTATTGAATCAACTGATACTCTTCCACCTTTGGATGAATATCGATTCCTTACTGAGTTGATTCAAAAAAGCGCACTAGAAGCTCAGAAACGACGCGTTCCAAGTACATCTGTCATCAGAAGACCAGCCACTCCTGGATGGGATGATGAATGTACTAAGTTGTATTCTGAGAAATCTGATGCCTTCAAGGCCTTTCGTAAACACGGAAGGTCCGAGCTTTTTGAAGAGTATTTGAGGCTTGAAAGAAAGCTCAAAAATCTTCTCAAGGCTAAAAAACGTAGCTACTGGCGACGTTTTGTCGAGGGACTATCACGAGAAACCTCAATGACAACACTTTGGAAAACGGCTCGCAACATGCGGAACCGCATTTCCACCAATGAGAGTGAAGAATACTCCAATCGATGGATATTCAACTTCGCAAAACAGGTCTGCCCAGATTCCGTACCAGCAGAACCGCTATTTCGAGAATCAGTCACTGATCCCGGTTCTTTGGGTGGACCATTCACAATGCTGGAACTTTCTATGTCTCTTCTTTCATCGAATAACTCTGCTCCGGGATGCGATAACATCAAATTCAATCTTCTGAAAACCTCCCAGATATCGCAAAAAGACGATTACTTGACCTGTACAACTGTTTCATGGAGTACAACATTGTGCCACCTGAATGGCGACAAGTCAAAGTAATAGCTATTCAAAAGCCTGGGAAACCAGCGTCTAATCACAATTCATACCGACCGATTGCCATGCTATCATGCATGAGAAAATTATTGGAGAAAATGATCCTTTCAAGAGTCGACCATTGGGTCGAAGAAAATGCATTGCTTTCAAATACTCAGTTTGGATTTCGAAAAGGGAAAGGAACAAACGATTGTCTAGCGTTGCTTTCTTCAGATATACAACTGGCCTTTGCGCACAAGGAGCAATTGGCTTCAGTATTCTTGGATATTAAGGGCGCTTTTGATTCAGTTTCCATAGAAGTACTGTCAGACAATATGCACAGTAGTGGATTACCCGTTATTTTGAACAATTTCTTGTATAATTTGTTGTCAGAAAAACAAATGAACTTCACACTCGGCACTCTGACAACTTCCAGAAATAGCTACATGGGCCTTCCCCAAGGATCATGTTTAAGTCCCTTGCTTTATAATTTCTATGTTAAAGATATTGACAATTGTTTGGAAGGACAATGCACGCTCAGACAACTTGCAGATGATGCCGTGGTCTCTCTAAGAGGTCCATGTGCAGCTGTCTTGCAAGGACCATTGCAAAGTACCCTAGATAATCTGACTGTTTGGGCCAGACATTTAGGGATCGAGTTTTCACCGCAAAAAACTCAGTTGGTTGTGTTTACTAAGAAGCGGTATCCTGCTCAACTGAAACTAAAGCTGTTGAATGATGACATCAACCAATCTTTATCTTCTAAATACCTTGGGGTCGTGTTTGATTCCAAATGCACCTGGAAACCCCACATTGAGTATTTGATACAAAAATGCCGGAAAAGGATCCATTTTCTACGTTCTATCTCCGGAACATGGTGGGGTGCTCACCCGGAAGACCTCATCAAACTCTATAGAACGACTATTCTCTCTGTTTTAGAGTATGGCTCTTTCTGCTTCCTCTCAGCAGCTGATTGCCACCTGATCAAATTGGAACGAATTCAGTATCGTTGTTTGCGTATTGCCCTTGGCTGCATGCATTCGACGCATAACATGAGCCTGGAGGTGCTTGCTGGAGTCACTCCTTTAAAGCACCGTTACTGGGAGCTCTCACTTAGAATACTCGTCAAATGTGGAACAAGTAACACACTTGTCTTAGATAACTTCGATAAAATGCTTGAACTGACTTGTCGTTCAAGATTCCTTAGAGTCTATCTCAACTACATTTCTTCAGATCTTTGTCTTCCGTGTTATAATCCACCTCGAGTTCACTTCACCAACGACAGTTCCTCAATTGTATACGATCTGTCCATGAAACATGCTATTCAAGGAATACCAGATCATCTTCGACAAATATCTATTCCCTCCTTTTTTTCAGAAAAATATGAACATGTCAATTGCAACAACAGATATTTCACTGATGGTTCTCGCATTAACGGATCCACTGGCTTCGGTGTTTTCAATGTAACTTCAACCACCTTCCGAAAACTTCAGGAACCGTGTTCGGTTTATGTTGCTGAGCTGGCAGCAATTAACTTCGCTTTGGGGATAATTTCCAATCAGCCCGTAGACCATTATTTCATCTTCTCGGATAGTCTTAGTTCTATCGAGGCACTCCGGTCGATGAAACCTGTTAAGCACGCATCTTACTTTCTTACAAACATAAGAGAGCAGATGCGTGTTTTGGTCGAAAGATCATTCAAGATTACCTTTGTTTGGGTCCCATCTCACTGCTCAATCTACGGCAATGAGAAGGCAGACTCGCTGGCAAAGGTGGGCGCACAGGAAGGTGAAGTTTATGATAGACAATACTCGAGCAACGAGTTTTCCTATTAGTCCGTCAGAGAACTCTTCAAAGTTGGCAAAGAAATTGGACACACAACGAACTTGGACGGTGGCTATTTTCCATAGTTCCAAAAGTTTCTGGGCGAGCGTGGTTCAGAGGTGAGGACTTAAGTCGAGGCTTCATTCGCGTGATGTCGAGACTTATGTCTAATCACTATTCACTAAACGCACATCTGTACAGAATAAACCTTGTCGATAGCAACTTATGTAGGTGCGGAGCCGGTTATGATGACATCGATCACGTAGTTTGGTCCTGCTCGGAAAATGACGCCTCCAGAGAGCAATTATTGGATACCCTTGTGGCCCGAGGTAAACAACCCTTCAGGGAAGTTCGCGGTGTTTTGGGAGATCGTGATGTTGTCTATATGCAGGCCATTTATAGTTTTCTTTGTGCTTCTGACATCAAAATCTAACATTTTGTTTTTTTTCTTTCTTTAAAGTTTTTTTTGTTCTGTCTCTGCCTTTTTGTTCCGTAGAGCCCCATAGCTCTTGCCATCCGGAAGATGCTCCCAGTCGAACCATTCCTCGAGCACGACGACACGCCACATCGTCACTGACGCCAAATGCCCGGATGAGAAACTGAAATTTCCTGATCCCAAATCCTAAGCCCCGTCCATCCTTAAACATTGTTAACTAACCTCGAGTCACCACGAGTACGCTGGCTTCTACCCCCCTCTTACTAACCGTATAATAAAATGATATTGATTGTATATATCACAAAGAATAATGGCTCCGTAAAGTGTTATACACGCCTGAGCCTACCAAATAAACGAAATTGGAAAAAAAAAAAAATATTATAATATATAGGATCTATAGGATCTATAGGATCTTTGCAGTGGCGTAGCCACGGGGGTGGTTTTGGGCATAAACCCCCCCCCCAGAGACAACATTTTTAGAAGAAATTTTTTTTTTCGAGATAAAAAATATTCGGAAACCCCCCCCCCCCCCCAGAACAATTTTCTGGCTACGCCACTGGATCTTTGCCTTGATGTCACCACAAGATCTGTAATACTAATGTCACAGTTAAGGTGAAACTGTCCAGAATCCAAATAAATTTTAGCTCACATTTGCAGAGGCATCAATCTCAACTAAGAGCAATGAATATCTGTCATTTTTTATTTTGGCTTTGCTGCGTCGCCGCAAGTGTAGACTAAAAAGATGACAGTTGCTAGTTGCTTCAGTATAGATGCTCGTGGTGCCCTTGAAAACGCGAGGTGGAGAAACGTTGCATTCGAAAATTTCGTTCTTAAGGTCCTCTGACGGAATCCAATTTTCAAAGTACTCCCGTTTTCAAGGGCACACCATTCGATACGGAAGCAACGCACAACTGTCATTTTTATTTTTTCACGCATGCTGCGACACAGCAATGAAATGACAGTTGTGCGTTGCTTCCGTATCGAATGGTGTGCCCTTGAAAACGGGAGTACTTTGAAAATTGGATTCCGTCAGGAGTGACCTTAAGTCCCTTAAAATGCTGGCTGATATTTGACAACTCATACAGCTAGAATGCATATGAAACAATGCTTATTATGTGACTATTGTATTGGTCGCATATCTATAGCGAATATGTATAAAATTTGTTTGAAATAGATACACTAGCCGTTCGATAAGTGCAACATGGTTACGTTTCAGTTGGAGAATACCATTCGATAACTGCTACGTATTTTAGACGTCAAACGGTTACCAGTCGAAAAGGGCAATGAAAGTGTATCTGATTGTGCAGCGCAATATATTGCGAGAAGATTGAAAAATTCGAACCGGGGTCCGACGGTCGACTGTCGGAAAGCTGTTCCGCAAACGTCAAATCACTTGTTGCACGGTAAAAATTTTTGGTTTATTTTTTCGGTGTTAATGTTGATTATCAAGATCAACGAGAGCATGCAACTTTAAACGAGTGTTACATGCCGCTATATTTTTTTAAACAAGTTTTATGGTACTTTAAAGGTATTTTGTCATATATTTATGTGATTTTGAAACATTTTAGATTTCTCGAGTCTTCTTGATATCACGTTTGCGGAACAGCTTTCCGACAGTCGACCGTCGGACCCCGGTTCGAATTTTTCAATCTTCTCGCAATATCAACACTTTTCGTACAGTGCATGCCATTTTGAAGTTTCCGACACTCAGTCTGCTTCTTCTTCTTTGCTCCGCAAAATTAGAATTTTTCTCTTTTCTCGCAATAGCTGTCAATGACTTTGACATCGTTTTGAAGTTTAGCGATCCGATAACTGGAAAACTGTTGCAACGATCGAATTGCAGTGTAAAGGATTGCAGTGAAACGAATTGCAGTTATCGAACACCTACAGTATATGTATGTATAAAGAACTGATTAGCTATGCACAATAATGAGATTTTGATTTGCATTTTTTTTATATTCGTTTTATTTTATATTCGTTTGTAATTGCATGGCATGCAAGTTTATTTTTTTTAATGTCAACAATTTCTAGTTATAATCGAAACACGCACAAAAGTAAGCTCCAATACAAATGATAATATTTTAAACTTTTAAACTGATAAAAAGCTGAAAGCTGGAGAACCTCTGCTTTATCTGATGCATAATAATGGTGGTCAAAATGGGAATGGAAAAGTAAACACAGACACGATTCGGAAAGCGAACATGGACGCAAAAAGATGTCTACAGAGGGTTTGTCTGTCTGAGTTGGCTAGCTTAAAAAAGCAAAAGAAATTGGACACTTTGAGAAGCTGGATAACATACGAACGCAAAATTGAGGGTCTGAAGTTTCATACTCAAAAAAAAATCAAAATATCGAAACTGCAATCAATATTTTAAAAATAAAACAAAATCCACAACACAATTCGAAATAATTATAATTTTCTTTGCTTTAGTTTAACTATGGGATCTGCCAATGGATGCTTTTTAGTTACTTGATAAGGGCAGTATTAGCCAATAGATATTGTAGTTACCAGATAAACATTGTCGCTGTCGTTGCTGTCCGGAGCATCTTGTGCTGACGAGGATAGGGGATCTAAATGTCAACTAAGGAAAATACATACGATTTGACAGTTAGGTATCACACAAGTTTCGGACAGCAGAACAAAGGGAACCGAAGCGACAATCTTTATCTTGTAACATAAAATATCTTTTTATCAGGCTAATCAATTTCGCTGCTCAGACATTGACATTGCTTTGAAATAAATAACAACAAAAAAAAAAGGTTGCAAGTATACTCGACATCTGATCTGTTGTTGATCGGCCCTGATGAAAACCAGCTTGTCCTTCGGCAATGGATAACTTCTCAAGTGGTCCCAGTTTTGAAACAGGATCTGCGACAATCATTTGGACACTGAGCTCAGATTTTTATTTCAACCAAGGACTTGCCTTCGACTAACTTCCAGTTTTCCAGCGTAACACGTGATTCCACTAAGGGGTTGCCCATATACCACGTGGACCGTTTCAGTGGGAGGGTGAGATGGGGGGGGGGGGGTTGACGAAAGTCCACGATCCATTTTTTTTTGAAAATTTATAATAGCAATTGTCTACGCTGGGGGGGGGGGGTATCTAAAACCAACCAAATCATTTGCCCGAATGGACGATTCACCCGAATAGACCTTTTGCCCGGATGGACCATTGGCCAGAATGAATCAAATGCGTTGTTCATCAATTGGCTTCATTCAAAACGTAAATGATTTCTTATTCCATTCTAATTCGTATTTGTTCGGAATTGGAATAAGACACATGGGAATTTGGTTCCTTCTTCAATGGTAGGGGAACTTAAAAACGCGCCAGTCAACCAATACGAGCCATTGCATTTTTATGATTAATAGGCTTAATTTGGTTACGAAACCGACTGCAGCTGACGTCCAAACATGTGTTTAGATTACCAAATTAAAAATAATCGTAAGGACATCTATAATAAAATTTAAAAAAAATGTTTTTTCACCTATTGATAAAATTCAAGCTTCTGTTCCCTTAAGGTTTTTTCACTAGATAAAAACATTTCTCAATAAACTTAGGATACATGACATCTGGAAGAACAAATGAGTAAAGATTGTGCCAAGTTATTAAAAACCTTACTACACTTTTAATAGAAAAATTGCATGCAGGATAGAACGCGCCAATCACATACGCTTGACTATGGATGTCCTAGTTTGATAAGAACGTGTGCCACCAATAATTTATTTCAAAATCTATATACATAAAAATGAATTTCTATCTGTCTGACCCTTATAGACTCGGCAACTACTGAACTGATCGGAGTAAAAATTTGTACGCAGAGGATTTTGGGACCGGGGAAGGTTCTTAAGATGGTTCGAGATCCCTCCCCCTCTGGGAAGGGCGGCTCCCATACAAATGAAACACAAATTTCCGCAAAGCTCGAGAATCAATCAAGTAAATTGAACGAAATATGGCATGTGGATGTTTTTAAAGGTAAGAAATATATCTATGGTGATTTAAGACCCCTCCCCGCTTTAAAGGAAGGCTTCCCATACATATGGAATAAACATTTTGAGAAAAAAAAACATTTTTTGGCGAGACGAAGTTCGACGGGACAGCTGGTATTTAATAATTAAAACGTTAACAAGTAAGAATTGAAAAGTGATAAAATAAAAGTGCAAAGTGATGAGTAAGAAGTTATGAGTGATGTGAGGTGAGAAGTAAGAAACAACAAGTGAGAAGTAGGAATCGAGAATTCCACTGAAAGGCGCTCAGTATTTTTTCAACCAATCGAGAATTGTAAATTGGGATTTGGGATATGGGAAGTGAGATGGAAAAAGCGATAAGAAAGAATGAGAATTGAAAAGTGAGAAGCGACAAGCAAGCAGTAAGGAGGGCGAAATGAGTTGTGATCAGTTGAAGGTTAGAAGCCAGTAGTAAAATGTGAGGAGTAATAAGCAACATACTTTGTGTGAGAAATGGGTAGTAAAACGTGAAAAAAGCAAGAAAAGGAATATGAGAATTGATAATAGGATGTTAGAAGTGAGAAACGAAACGAGAAAGTGCAAGGTGGGAAGTAAGGAGTGAAACTTGGGGAGGGAAACGCGAGAAGGGAGAGAAGTGAATAGTGTGGATTTTTGATCATCCAAGGAATCCCTGAAGCGTAACGCGTGGCCTACGAAAGGTCAATCAAATTGTTTTAAATATCATATCATGCTCTTTTGCATGTGTAGAATAAAATAAGTCAACATCAGAGGTTCTCGGTCATCCAAGAAATCCTTGAAGTTAGGCGTAACTAAATATCAATCTGACTGTTTTAGTTATAGCACGTGTTCTTTTGAATGTGTAGAAAAGAATGAGCCAACGTAAGACATTCTCGCTAATTAAAAAAATACCCGGAGTTTGGCCTTGAGATCTACCCGCGTAGCTAAAGACCTGTCGTTTTGAATGGGAAGAATAGAATGAGCCAACGTAAGAGATTCTCATGCCCCATGCCCACATGCCCTTTTGGATTTGTAGAATAGAATGGTTCTTAGTCATCAAAGAAATCTGTGGAGTTTGGCCTTAAGATCTATACGCGTAATTGAAGATCAATCAAACTGTTTTAATTACGATACACGCCCGTTTGGATTTGTATAACAGATTAAGCGCTTACGTAAGAGGTTTTCGAACATTCAAGAAATATCAGGAGTAAGGCCTTAAGATCTACATGCGTAACTAAAGATCAGTCTGACTGTTTAAATTCTTTTTTGAATGTGAAGAAAATAATGAGCCATCGTAAGAGATTCTCAGTCATTCCCGGAGCTGAGTGCCCGTTTTTTTCATGTAGTATTGTGTTCTGCATAGTGCGGTCGGTAATAAAGTTAATCAGTGCGCGTTTTTTCATGTTACAAACAGTAGAACGATCGCGCGCGTTCGAAATAAATAAATAGAGAGAGAGAGGAGAGTGATGAGATGCAGAGGATTCCTCGGTCTCTTGTGGCTGTGAGGACGTGGCCGACATCGTTATTGGTCTGGATTTATTGAAACTCCAAATCATGTACAGTGAGAATGGTTTTCTAAACCCAGGAAAGCTATTCATTTGGTGAGCTGTGCAAATTTATTGTTTCTCGGCCAATCACGACTAGCAACTACTATGTGTACACACAGTCAATCAAGCTAAGCTAAGCATTCAAGAAATACCCAGAGCTAGGCTTTAAGATCTACACACTTAACTAAGAATCGAACTGTTTTAAATATAGTACATGCCTATTCTGGATGTGTAGAACATAATGAGTCAACGGCAGAAATTCTCGGTCATCCAAGAAATCCCCTGAGTTATGCTTTAAGATCTACACGCGTTACCGAAGATCAGTCGAACTGTTTATAGTATTATACATGTCTTTTTGGACGTGTAGAATACAATGTTTCCATGTCAAAGGTTCTTGGATATCCAAAATTTCTCTTGAGGTCTTCAGCTCTACAGCTCTGGTTTTAAATATAGTACATGTTAGTGATGAACTTTAGGTATGACTTAAAAATCACTATAATGTTGAAGCAATTCAAATAAAAAATGAAAATGTTATAGAATAGAAAGAGTTCACAGCTTAGGATCTTTGTCATCAAATAAGATTGTACAAACTCGTCTTATGACAAGTGATGTACCATATGTCTACACGAGCAACAATGTACTGAAATCTAATGGACTGTAAGGACATGTACTGTATTTGAAACAATCCAATTGATCTTTGGTTACGCATGTAGAGCTAAACTGCCGCTAACCGCAAGTCGAGCACATCTGTATATGGGCCTCCATACTATATTAGCATGTAGCATGTAGCATATTAGCATGTCCTTAGTTAGAGTCCAAGAGGTCAAAACCATGACCTGAATAAAATTTGGGGCTGTGGGGTAAAAGTACGCAGGAACGGGTGGGGCAAGAGTACGCATGTGATGGGTGTGAGGGGTGATGAAATGATCAAATTTTCCGGTACGTAATTAGTGAAATTTCTTTTAAAATAATTCCTTTGTTCACGCCTCGCAAAACCTCGGTTATTTTTTGCCTCTGTTGTTTGTTTTTTGTATAGAATAAGAAAAAAGTTTTTCCTGTGAATGTTCATGTTTCTAGGACCCCCTTCCCCTTTTCAGAGTTACGTAATCTTTAAACATTCTATAATATACTTTCCAGAATATTTTAATCTCTTTTTAGTGGAATGTAACCGTCTAAGACGAGTTCCGGTTCCGAATCATAACAAGCCATGATAACAAATTTATCAAACTTGTATACAAGTGCGAAAAAACAGAATCGGATAGGCAGCCCCCACAGAAAAATGGCGATTCTCGCTTTGTTTTCGCTCTTTTCGTGTTGATTACTGCAGAGCTGTGTAGAACAAGTTGAAATGCATCAGAGCCAGTGCTCCCCACATTTGGAGCTTTCTAAAAGAAATTTATCATGGGGTATAGCATTCCGAATCAGTTCTCTACCATGACAACTTGCGAAAAAAGTCTCTCGCGGGATGCTACATATCGTATATGTATACAGAGATGAAAAGTGAGAGACTTGTTCATTCTTTTTAGGATTCAATCCCTGGTCTTTGCAGATACGTATTTCGACCACAACTGTGTGGTCGTCTTAAGTGTCTCGTACTTGACTCGACTTAAAGAAAACAATCGCAACTTACACTATTTATACTACGCTAGGTACCTAATCTAATCTTATTTGCCTACTCTATTTACCTATACAGTTAATTACCTTATTGCTTAGGTAGAAACTTGAAGAGCCAAGAGCTGCCGTTTCCCTGATCGTTATTCAACAGCGCCGTTTGTACCTGTCGGTAGATTTCCAAACTCTCAGCTACATCAAGTTTCCATGGGGAAGAAACATTTCTTAAGATTTTAATATTTGATGCTGTAATTGGGTGATTTTCCTTATACACATGCTCTGCTACCTTAGATCTAAATTCGTAATGTAATCCCTTAACGTTAAAAAAGAAAACGATAAGGGATTACACTAAGAATTTAGATCTAAGGTAGCAGAGCATGTGTATAAGGAAAACAGTTTACACTGAATCTAAGATTGGCATTTTTCGATTATTTATACCCTTTTTTAATTTTGTTTCGATATTTTGTCCATAAAACGAAAACGTGAATAATTTTGTATCAAATCATTCGTAACTTTGTTGTATGATATCCTCAGTAATTTAACTGGGTTATATCCGACACGATTTCTGGTCAATTGAATCTGCTTAACGAAAGCTTGGGATGAAAAATGTGTAATTTTTCGATGGCGCTTGGTGCGATTTGGCAGAACCCCGGCCATATACCAATCGACTCAGTTTGACGAATTGAAGTGATTTCTGTATGTGTGTGCTTATGTGTACAAAAAAGCCACACTTTTTGGTACTTAGCATTATCCGATTTGCTCGCAAGAAGTTGCAATCGATGCGTTGTTTCCTATTGAAAATTGATCCGATCGGTCATTGCGTTCTGGAGTTATTGAAAAAACATTAGTTTTTGCCAAGGGTCCCTTGGAAAAATAAAAAAAACGATTTTTTTAATTACTGCGATGCAGTAGTTATGAATTGATGGAAAAAGTAAAATATATCCCCCTGAAGTGCTATTTCAATCTCTCTTATGTGTTTTTCTTATTCTTTCAATGCGCGAGAAAGGCACTACCAATGCTAGGTGGATTGATCTGGGTTTTTAAGCTTTCATTTGAGTGACTCGCGAATAGGACTTCACATTAATTGATACTTGATTCTTCTGTCAGTTTCACAGCTGTTGTTTACATCTGGACTAATTCGTGCTTCACCTGCTTTAAAAAGAGAATTTATAATTTACGTCGTTTGTTAGGTATCCCGAGCAGACGAAAATAGCTCACTAATATCAAATCTTTATAAGATAGCAAAAAGAGGTATGGTCATGATTGATATAAAACAGCGGTTCTCAACCTTTTTCATTTGTGGTACCCCTTCGAACTTTTTCATTTAGATTTGAAAGGATGCTTTCGACTGTTGTGCTCAATTTTGTTTGACTATTATCGACTATTTCAGTCTTATAAAGCAGCTAAAACGTTATTGCATCTATTTTCCGACGTTTCGGTGTTTATTTCACCTTCTTCAGGGATTTAGAGGCTACGTTTTGTTGTGTCAGACAGGATACACACATACACAATAAAACGTAGCCTCTAAATCCCTGAAGAAGGTGAAATATACACCGAAACGTCGGAAAATAGATGCAATAACGTTTTAGCTGCTTTATAAGACTGAAAGAGCCGATAATAGTCAAACTTTTTTTTTTCATTTATTGAGGTACCCCCTATATTTTTTCGAAAATAAAAAAGAGCGTAACTCTCAAGATATATGCAAAACGGACCTGAAAACTTCCGAGACTCTTAAAAGGAGGTTCCCGAGCTTATTGGAACAAGGCTTCTAAGCCTCTTGCAAGAAGGTTTCCGAGCCTCTTGAAAAGAACTCTCCAAGAAGCTTGAAAGCAGACTTTCGAGCTTCTTGAAAGAAGAATTTCGAGCCTTTTAAAATGTGGCGTCTGAGCATTTTTAAAGGAGGCTTCCAAGTCTCTTGTAGGGAGACTCCCAAGCCTCTTGAAGAGAGCCTCTTGGAAGTAGGCTTCCGAGCTTTTTTAAAGGAGGCTTACAAACCTCTTGAAGATAGGTTTACGAACCTCTTGAAAGGAGGCTTCCGAGCCTCTTGAAAGGAGGCTTCCGAGCCTCTTCAAAGAAGGTTTCCGAGCCCCTTGAAAGGAGGTCTCCGAGCCTTAAAAGGTAACTTCTGAGCCTTTTGAAAGGAGACTTGCGAGTTTCTTAAAAGATGGCTTCCGAGCCTCTTGAAAGGAGGCTTCTTAGCATCAAAGTCTCTTGAGAGGATACTTCTAAGCCTTTTAAAGATAGCCTCTTGAAAGGAGGCCTCCGAGCTTCTTTAAAGTAGGCTTCCGAGCTTTTTGAAAGGAGGCTTGCGAGCCTCTTGAAGCGAGACTTCCGAGCTATTTGAAAGTAGGTTTACGAGTCTCTTGAAAGGAGTTTTCTGAGCATTTTTAAAAGAGGCACCCAAGTCCATAGAAGGGAGGTTCTCAAGCCTCTTAAATAGAGCCTCTTGAAAGGAGGTTTCAATGCCTCTGGAAAGTAGGATTCCTAGGTTTACGAGCCTCTTAAAAGGAGGCTCCTGAGTCGCTTGAAAGGAGACCTCCAAGTCTCTTGAAAGAAGAATTCTGAGCCTCTTGAAAGAAGCCTCTTGAAAGGAGGCTTTCGAGCCCTTTGAAAGGAGACTTCAGAGCTTCTTGAAATGAAGCTTCCGAACCTCTTGAATTAGGCTTCCGAGCCTCTTAAAAGAAGGCTTCCAAGCCTCTTGAATGTAGGCATCCGAGCCTCTTGCAAGGAGGCTTCCAAGCCCCTTGAAGAGAGACTTCTGGGCCTTTTAAAAAGTGACTTCCGAGCCTCTTGCAAGGAGGCTTCCGAGCCTTGAAAAGAGGCTTCCAAGCATTTTGAAAGGAGACTCTCAAGCCTTTTGAAAGGAGGCTCCTAAGCCTACGTGAAAGGAGGCTCCCAAGCCTCTTGAAAAAAGGCTTCCAAGCCTCTTAAAAGAAGTCTTCCAAACCACGAAAAAAAGCCTTCATGCCTCTCAAATAAAGGCTATCGTCTTTAGATTACTGATTTTGGTTCAGAAATATATTCTTAACATATTATTCAACATTTTGTCCTAGATCAGGAAGATTGCATTGAATTTTTTTTAAATTTATTTTTTCGACGTTTTCTGCCTTTGATCTTTTGTTCCACAGCTCTTTATACACTGTGCCGCTTGGGAAAAGCAAGACTCAAAAGTCTTTGATTTACTGAACGCCCAGTATATTATGTACAATACAAAGTCTTAGAATCAAAAAGTATCAGAACTTTATCAAAAAGTTTTTATTGACATTTTTATACATCCGCCATTACGCATTTTGGTCCGGGGTACCAACTAGGACCAGCGAAGGTACCCCCAGGGGTACATGTACCCCAGGTTGAGAATCGCTTATATAAAAGATAAAAGAACAGACGACAATATCAATATTTTGCATTTAAATATCATGAGGAGATCTAGTTATGCTATTTAAAATAAGTAATCTATATTAAGTGCTATTGGATTGTTCTTATTAATCTTGATATTTAAATGATATTTCGGTGCAAATTTTTATTATTGTTGCCTGTTATTTTATGTCTTATATCAATCAAGTCATTATCTTATTTAGTTATTTTGTTTATGGCTTATGCCCGGGATAATAGACGTCTCTGAAGAACAGCCTTAGCAGAAGTAGGCTTCCATGCCAATCAGCATTCCACCGATAATGATCTACCTTGATCGAAAGGCCTTGGCCTAATAGTAGCTTTTACTTTGGATACTCCTTCTAAACCCTTATTTGCTCAATACGTAAAAGTATAAATTACCTTCGGTTATACGGTACAACAAAATATCGAAGGTCAATAGGTAGAAATTACAAAAAGATAACTAGGGCAAAAGGTGGAATGCACCAATGTTGGAGGTTTTATTTTAGATTTTCATTCTTTTAATCATGTTCTGTCAAGTGTTCTGTTCAGTTCATTCAAAGTTAATTGCCAATGTTCCTAGTATTAAACCACCCGACTTGGACATTCATTTACAATGTTCTGAAAACTCGGATGTGGAAGATTTTGATTTGAAAAATGTATTGGAGGTAACCACTTTCCCTTCGATAGGACTCTAATCCCCGATCCTCAGTACGCTAGACTGGTGCTTTAACCAACTAAACTACGATAATACCAGGAACATAGGCAATTAACTTTGATTGAACTTAACCTGAGTTGCATGCTTTTGCTTTCATCGTGCTCCTTCATCAGTGCTGCTGGAAAAGTCTCGAGAAAAAATAGTATCATAGAAATTTGACATGGCATGATATAGAAAATGAGAATTAAAATGCTTGTAGAACGTTATAGTTTTTTTAAAAGTAAATTCCACAATCCTGAGCATTACCTGCTTAATCGAAAAAAAAAAATATGTAAAAATCGAAACATCATATCTATTTTGTGTGCTTTTAAAATTCTAACCCCTTAAACCAAGATTTTTTCGAAACACATCTTTAATTTTTGTTTTATAACAAAAATATACTTCATTTCCTATATCACTCCGTGTGAAATTTCAATAATTCTACTTTTTCTCTCGACGATAGCACTATAACATGATGCATCAATTATGGCCAAATGAAGCTTGTTGAAGCATAATTTGGCAAAATATTTGAAATGACTACAGTGCCACTAGCGTTCTAGTACTTATGCTTCTACTCTAATATATAAGTATCTCACGTTTTTGAACCTATTTGATCATTGATTGTTGGTAAATGTGATTTAAAAAGGATATAAATAATCGAGTAATGCCAATCATAGATTCAGTGTAAACTGCTTCTAAATCTGTTTTTGGAATTCACTTTTGAGGCTTTATTCTTTTGTTTCATGATAAGATGAATATAGAACCGTTAGCTGGCAAATCGAACGGTTTCCTCATAATGGTTCCAAAGCTTACATCGCAAGCAGTGTCAATGATATATTTGTAGCGACCACATGAGCCGCTTGGAAAGCAAAACCTTGCCTGAATTAGAATGATAAAACCAAATCCCCGAATATATTAACTTCATAAAAAGAACTCTGTCGCACCGGCAGCGGAGCTTCGGGAAGCGAACACGGCAAGCAAAGCAAACCCAATCACGGATTGGAAATTACCGCTTTGAAATCGAACACCGGTCTGGCATTCCGGGCGTACTCCCTTCCTAGCCGCGTAACGCTGCCGGAAGGCGGACCATGCTCGCCCTGGTTGTCATCGCATTCGGCAGTGGTCGAGTATCGATAGGGGATCAACATTTGTGTTTCCATAGGAAATCGATGAGTGCGGGATTGGGATACGATTGATTGTCAGGTGGTCAAAAATAAAAATTAAATTCAATGGTAGACCTAGTTCTAAAAGGAATGTATAGCTAATAAATAGATGATGCTATGATAAGATGATTTTCTTCCTTATTCAAAACTATTTTAAGCATTTTGGGTAGACTTAACATATCTATGGAGATTTTTAAATTAATATCTGATATTTCTATTAGATCATTAAAAACATTGAATCCAATTCTGAAGATTAATATAGATATTTCGGTCTACCTACAGATTTCGATAACATCTGAAACGTGTAATTTCATTTCGGAATCCAATATCACACCAAAATCTTTTTAGATATAATCGGCGTACTGAAGAATCTAGATTTTAACATATGTAAAATTAAAATATTTCATGAACAAAATACATTTACAAAACCAGCATTGAATAAATAATAAAATATCCATAACATATTTTTTAAAAGCTTGAAATAATATCAAGCTTTAACTAAACGTTAACTAAAAGTTAAACTAAATTTATAAATATTTTTCAACCTTCTTTCCACAATAAAATCTTCCATTGTGCAACCGGGCCATGGCGGTACTGTCAGGGGAAATCACAGCCGGTGGACCGCGCTACATATTGCAAGCAGCAGGGTAAAAATCGAAGAAAAATACGCCAGGGATAATAAAAATAAATCCACGTACTTATCTTTTGATATATATTTATATGCACACTGTCCATTCAGGCACAGCCGATCCCCGGCCGGGGGTGTGAGGTCAGAGAGGATGGGGTCACCAAGTTAGCTATCTTCGCCATAATATCGCCCAACAAAATCCCAATGATATAAGCAACATAAAACCGAATGCCAATTCAATCAAACGAATTCATCCTGGCGGCCATAGCCCTCCCCGGTAAGTGGCTCGTGGATATTGTAGGACGGTCCTACATGCAGGAAAGGGATATTGGCTGGATGATATGCTTGCGCTATGGTAACCGACCGCCAGCGGTGTACCTTTGACGACGGACCAACAACGTGATGCTGAAGCACAAAAGATGGAAAGCCGATTCGGGCGGAAATAGTCCAACATCTTTTCCACTCGAGTATCTCTGGATATGTTTTTAGAGGATGATGGTGATGGAGCCAACCGGAGACTGAGATGCTGTTGATGATGACAATGAGCGGGCGTGGTAGCGGGAATGTAGTAACATGTGAATAAAATTGCTTCGAATGGAATTGATCCCGTTTTTAGTTGATGTAAAAAGCAAACTAAAGTTAATTTTTTTTTTAAAGTTTCAGATTCCAATTTTTGAATAAACTTGCTTAATTGTACCTTGACAGATACGTATTAAGATCGTCTTCAGTGTCTCGTACTTGACTCGACGACTGTATTTTCGAAACTACTGGAAATTTCGTAATGAAATTCATGCAGATGCTGAAGCCGTCTTCCACAAAATTTACAAAAAATACAATTAAACCTGAAAATAAATATAGAGACCACCTACTAAACATGTGGAGGTCCAACCTAAATTAAAGAGGACAGTAATATTTTAGGGGCAGTAGGTCTTAAAAACGGAATACAGTCGACAACATGATTAGGAGGAACACAATGAGTGTAAACATGTTATAAATATAATGAATAAAATGTCTCTAAGAGCCCTAAAGTAGACGTAAAGTTGTCGATTCGGAGATGATAGTTTGGATGTTTGGCCGGGTCCAGGATGTGTAGTGTTTGATATGTTTAAAATAATCATCGATTATTCAAAGAAAAATCAGTTGCCATTATTTTTGTTTAATACCTCAAACAAACCCATTGAACAAAATTTTGTTGTTACACGATTGTTATTGCACATCTACAGTAAAAATATAATAAATGTTGTCAATAATTTAAATAATTTAATAATTATAACATACATAACAATTTAAAAAAAATGTAATGGAAATGCTGAGTATATTGTATCGATGAATTCACACAGGCAGGGTCGTACGATTCCCATTCGGTAGAACGGCGAATTTGTTGCTCGCTCAGACTGTTACCCAGGAGATATAAGAAAGCAATCTACGATTAATCAAAGCTACTTCAAGGGGTCATGGAATCATTATTATGATTTTATATGACATTTTATAAACAAATCAGCTGCAAAAAATTAAACAATTAAATAATATTCAATAAACAGATGAGTGCAAATTAAACAAAAATTTGTATTTCGAAAAAAAAACGGGGTTTGCTGAGTGCGCATCAGTTATATCGGAGTTTCGCACTATATGACACAATATATCTCATTTCGCAACAAAAATTGAAGCATCATACATCAAATTTTATTTTTTATTTTTTTTTTCTCGCTGATTATAAATATTTCATTTCAATATTTGTTTATGGCATTTTATGGTTTCATGTACAATAAACTTTATTCTGTTTTGTTGAGACTGAACGTATTTTATTATTTCATGTGAATGTTTGCAAAAGGCTAGAGATTTCCGCAGGCATCAAGATTAAGTGGCTTAGAAAAGGTTTCAAATGAGGCCAACTATCTTTTATAATGGTTTACAAATAGATTACGAAAGGTTTTTGGTGCCTAATTCGTATTCATGTTTTGTCATATTCTGATCTTGAAACCCGTCTTGCTTCATTTCAAAACCATTTTAAGAGTGAGCCAACTAGACAGATACTACTCTCCAAGAGGTTTTGATTTTAGCGATGAAGAAAATGCCTTGACTATGGTTTCATTGTTGTAGGATTCAAATACTCTTGTAGTAAATCGTAAATGTCAAAATATTACTTGGGAAGTATACCGAATCGTATTATGTTCTGAAAAAGTGTTGTCTACACTCATTACATTCCGAAAATGTTGGAATTTTTTCAGAGTTAATCGATTTTGAAAGTAGTGAGACAAATTAAATCGAGTTTGTTTTTTTTGTTAATGGTAACGTGGGACAATTATGCGTAGAACGACAGTAAAGGTGTCAAAAATATGGGTTCTTTGGGAAATTTAACCCTAATTATGTCTAATAATCGACTGAGACAATAAAATGGGTTAATTCAATTGATGGGAGAGAATGAAAGCAGAAAAATGTTGGTTAAGGACTTGTACAAAATCTTGTGAGTTCATTCAGGTTAAAAGTTTCAGAATTAGGATGTTTGAAAGAAATAAAGTGAAATAGTTATGCATAAACCAAACTTACATATTGTATTTCAGTTCCAGAAAACTTCATGACAATCGGTTGATAGGCTTATTTTGGCGAGAAGTTCTTAGTGATGCAATTTGATTCCGTAGAAGGAATTATATCACTCTTTTTGTTTTAGGAGTCATGCGTGCTTTCAAAGGGTGAGTCTTATTCCGTGGAACGAGTCAAAGCAATCTTTTTTTAGATAATGCCAAACAAAGTTATGCTTTATTTTTATTCCAATGAGCAATTATTCTTCTAAAATTTCACTCTGTCCGGCTTTATTGTCAATCCGAGCCAATTATCTGTTCGGTCAAATGGTTTTTTCGGGCGAATGAAATTGTTACATTCGGGCGTTTGTTAAAGAACCATGCCTCTTAGGCGCGATTTGGAAAGCGGGAGCGTTATAAGAATGCAATGGGTCTTAGCTCCTGCCCAGTGAATAGGGTTCTCAATACAATTCGATCTCACTTGATTAGATGAAAATTGCGTTTTTCTCACGCAACGTGCCTAGTGAAGAACTGGGCAATTGTTGCAAAATTCGCACTAATAAGAAACAATAAAACCCTGATTAATCCACCTAGCGATTCATTCCATTTATTTAATTTACATCTAAACAGATAACATTGAATCAACAATTTGACGCCACAATACACGTTTCGTTGCCGCATATCTCCATCCTTGAATGCGCTCCACGCTTGTTTAATCGGTTTGCACTTGGTCTGTCCACCTTGCTAGCTCCCGAGCAACACACATGTTGTAAATCAGTTGATGATACTCATATATGACCAAATTTGGTCATATATGAGTTATTGCAACCAAATCAACGTGAATTTTGCTGCTAGGGCTGTGTTTTATGCCGTCTCGTACCTGCCGGATCGGAAGCGAGCACCATCTTTGCAGAGTTGCTGTCCGGCATTCTTGCAACATGTTCTGTCCATCGTACCCTTCCGGCTTTAGCTACCTTAGAACTGGGCGAGCTCGTGATTCATTCTTCGCCGCCATACACCGTCTTCTTGCACACCGCTAAAGATGGTCCTAAGCACCCGTCTCTCGAATTCTCCGAGTGCTTGAAAGTCCTCCTCGAGCATTGTCCATGTTTCATGTCCGTAGAGGACTGCTGGTCTTATCAGCGTCTTGAACATGACACATTTGGTTTGGTGGCGAATCTTTTTTGACCGCAGTTTCTTCTGGAGCCCGTAGTAGGCCCGACTTCCACAGATGATGCGCCTTCGTTTTTCACGACTAACATTGTTATCAGCCGTTAGCAAGGATCCGAGGTTTGCGCAGGCCCAATAAGCCGCCTAGAAAACCAATCATTACGAACAATATAAGAGATAATGCGACTCGATATAATCGGCAAAGACCTAGGCGACGAATACAGGATCACGATTGGAAGCTTGGAACATGGAATTGCAAGGCGCTAGGTTTCGCAGGTTGCGACAGGATGATCTACGATGAATTGCATCCCCGCAACTTCGACGTCGTGGCGCTGCAGGAGATTTGCTGGACATGACAGAAAGTGTGGAAAAGCGGACATCGAGCGGCTACCTTCTACCAAAGCTGTGGCACCACCAACGAGCTGGGAACCGGCTTCATAGTGCTGGGTAAGATGCGCCAACGCGTGATTGAGTGGCAGCCAATCAACGCAAGGATGTGCAAGCTGAGGATTAAAGGCCGTTTCTTCAACTATAGCATCATCAACGTGCACTGCCCACACGAAGGGAGACCCGACGACGAGAAAGAAGCGTTCTACGCACAGCTGGAGCAGACATACGATGGATGCCCACTGCGGGACGTCAAAATCGTCATCGGTAACATGAACGCACAGGTAGGAAGGGAGGAAATGTATAGACCGGTCATCGGACCGGATAGTCTGCACACCGTATCGAATGACAACGGCCAACGATGCATAAACTTCGCAGTCTCCCGCGGAATGGTAGTCCGAAGCACCTTCTTTCCCCGCAAAAATATCCACAAGGCCACATGGAGATCACCTAACCAAGAAACGGAAAACCAAATCGACCACGTTCTAATCGACGGTAAACTTACCGCAGTGCGAATATTGAATCCGACCACTACCTCGTTGCAGTATGCCTGCGCTCAAAACTCGCACAACACGCGTCGAAGTCGGACGCCGCGGCTTAAAATTGGGCGGCTACAAGACGATAGACTAGCGCAAAAATACGCGCAGCAGCTGGAAGGGGCACTCCCAACGGAAGAGCAGCTAGGCGCAGCGTCTCTTGAAGATGACTGGAGAGATATTCAATCCGCCATTGGTAGCACCGCAACCGCTGCACTTGGCACGGTGCCCCCGAATTAGAGAAACGACTGGTATGACGGCGAATGTGACCAGTTAGTAGAAGAGAAGAATGCAGCATGGGCGAGATTGCTGCAATACCGCACGAGGGCGAACGAGACACGATATAAACAGGCGCGGAACAGACAAAACTCGATTTTCCGGAGGAAAAAGCGCCAGCAGGAAGATCGAGACCGTGAAGAGACGGAGCAACTATACCGCGCTAATAACACACGGAAGTTCTATGAGAAGATAAACCGTTCACGTAACGGCCACGTGCCACAGCCCGATATGTGTAAGGACATAAACGGGAACCTTCTTACGAACGAGTGTGAGGTGATCCAAAGGTGGCGGCAGCACTACGAAGAACACCTGAATGGCGATGTAGCAGACGAAGATGGCGGTATGGTAATGGACCTGGGAGAACGCGCGCAGGACATAATCTTACCGGCTCCGAATCTCCAGGAAATCCAGGAGGAGATCGGCCGGCTGAAGAACAACAAAGCCCCTGGGGTTGACCAACTACCAGGAGAGCTATTTAAACACGGTGGTGAGGCACTGGCTAGAGCGCTGCACTGGGTCAATAACAAGATTTGGGAGGAGGAAGTTTTGCCGCAGGAGTGGATGGAAGGTGTCGTGTGTCCCATCTACAAAAAGCGCGATAAGCTGGATTGTAGCAACTACCGCGCAATGGATTCCGTGCCGATAGTTCGAACGAGCCAGACGTGTGTGCTGTGTCTCATCGCGGGTGTTGTTCGGTAGTGCGAGTCTATTGTGTGGTGCCTACCTACGGATCCAAGGCGATCACTGTCGGCGAGCGAAGTAGCTGCTTCTGGCGACGCCAGTAAAGCAGGCTATTGTTTCTGCTGCTACCTACAGCAGCAGCACAGATAAGTGGCAGATTTTGTTTTATTGTTCTCCCTTTTGGAGCGGGACTGATTGAAATCAATTGAATTACTAGTTTTTTTCTCATTATTATTTTTTCTGATTTGCTAATAGTTTTAAGTTAGTATAAGACAGAATTGTCCTTCCACCTCTCTCGGGGTGAGAATGGAAGCAGAGACTATGGGAGGTGGTGAGCCACCAAAAGAGGTTCGCACACGGTTTTACCATGCATCTTCGTCTGGCCCTTGGGTTGTTTACTTTCGGCAGAAAGCGAAAAGCCTAGATTTTCTCGGCATCAAACGAGACTTGACGCGTCGTTTTACGAAGCTTGAATTCAATCAAATCAACAGAAACAAACTACGCATCACCGCACCTACATACCAGGTGGCGAATGAAATTGCTGGCGACAGGGCGTACAATATTGAATATTTAGTTTATGTCCCCTCGCGGGAGGTCGAAATAGAAGGTGTGATCAACGCAGCGAGCCTGACTTGCAAGGATGTACTTGCAGGAAAAGGTCGCTTAAAGAATGCCCTGCAATCTACCGTGGATATCCTGGACTGCAAGGAATTGCATTCAGCAACCACAGTAGATGGTAAAAAGGTATATGCTAAGTCAGGCTCGCTTCGGGTGACGTTCGCCGGTTCGATGCTCTCAAAATATGTAGATATCGAGAATATGTTGTTTCCGGTGCGTTTGTTTGTACCAAGGGTATTTAATTGTACCAACTGCAAACAATTAGGTCACACTGCCGCGTTTTGTGACAACAAACCACTTTGTGGTAAATGTTTCCAAAGACATCGGGAGGATACCTGCCAGCAACAAGCCACAAAATGTGCTTATTGTGGTTTGGATCCTACCCATGGTTTGCAAGATTGCCCGGTGTACAAAAGACGCACATAAAAAGTGAAGCGCTCGTTGGTACAGCGCTCCAAGCAGTCTTATGCGGAAATGGTTAAAGCGCAAGACACATCCGCCACTGCCACCGCAAAGACTGCTTTTTCAGCTGCCGTTCAAGTAAGTGACTATTATGATTCCATCTCCATTGATGAATCGGACTCTGACGCAGCCGACATGGATGATTCTTCGGAGGTACACGCACCCGAAAAGAGGAAGCAACCGTCTTCCCCGGGATCGCACCGAAAGAAAACAAAAGTTATCCATAAAGGCTTGGCAAAATCTGAAGGTAATGGGGATTATTTAAAACCCGAAGCAACCAGTCTTCACTGCAGATCCCTGCTGCTCTAAGACATTCCGCCATTGCCTAAAACCGATGTTCCTAAGAAACATCCGGCTAGGATTATCAATGAAAAGGAAAATGCTACTCGCACTTCCGAAAATAGAATCTCATCCAAGCGAGGATTGATATCCTTTAAGGACCTCGTGGACCGCTTTTTGAATCTTTTCAATATTCCGGATTCATTAAGGCCAATCATTGACCTCTTTATTCCAACAGTAGAAAGTTATCTGAAGCAATTGGCTGTTTCATGGCCCTTCTTGCAGAAATTGTATCTTTCGATGGATAATACGGCCATACAAGATACAATCACTGTGCTGCAGTGGAACTGTCATAGTCTAAAAATAAATTGGACGTGTTCAAGTTTTGATTCGCAATTCCGATTGCGATGTATTTGCTCTCTGTGAAACATGGCTTTCTTCTGAAGATGAAATCAACTTACACGATTTTAACATTATTCGCCAAGATCAGGATGATCATTATGGTGGCGTTCTTTTGGGGATCAAAATGCTACTCCTTCTACAGAATTCCCATTCCGACTGTTTCCGGCTTAGAAATCGTCGCATGCCAAGTAGATGTGAAGAATAAAGATCTTTGCATAGCTTCAGTGTACATTCCTCCAAATGCCTCTATTAATCGTCGACATGTTTGGAGCGCAGTCTCCCTTCTATCATCTCCAGTATTGATATTGGGTGATATGAACGCACATGGTATTGGATGGGGCGAAACGTATGACGATTATAGAGCGCCTATTTTCTATGATTTGTGTGACGATTTCAATTTGAATATTTTGAACACTGGTGAAGTAACTCGAATAGGACCAAATGGTCAACAAAGCCGTATTGATCTGTCTTTATGTTCTAATTCACTATCGTTAGATTGCACGTGGAAGATTATCCAAGATCCCCACGGTAGTGACCATATGCCGATAGCCACCACCATTAAAAGTGGCTATCAAGAATCTGAGCCAGTTAATGTTCCTTTCGATCTCACGAAGAACGTTGACTGACAAAAATTTGCATCGGCGGTAAAAATTGGTATTGAATCAACTGATATTCTTTCGCCACTGGATGAGTATCGATTCCTTACCGAATTGATTCATAAAAGCGCACTGGAAGCTCAGAAACGACGCGTTCCAAGTACATCTGTCATAAGAAGACCAGCCACTCCTGGATGGGATGATGAATGTACTAAGTTGTATTCTGAGAAATCTGATGCCTTCAAGGCCTTTCGTAAACACGGAAGGTCCGAGCTTTTCGAAGAGTATTTGAGGCTTGAAAGAAAGCTCAAAAATCTTCTCAAGGCTAAAAAACGTAGCTACTGGCGACGTTTTGTCGAGGGACTATCGCGAGAAACCTCAATGACAACACTTTGGAAAACGGCCCGCAACATGCGGAACCGCATTTCCACCAACGAGAGTGAAGAATACTCCAATCGATGGATATTCAATTTCGCAAAAAAGGTCTGTCCAGATTCCGTACCAGCAGAACCGCTATTTCGAGAATCAGTCACTGATCCCGGTTCTTTGGATGGGCCATTCTCAATGCTGGAACTTTCTATGTCTCTTCTTTCATCGAATAACTCTGCTCCGGGATGCGATAACATCAAATTCAATCTTCTTAAAATCTCCCAGATATCGCAAAAGACGGTTACTTGACCTGTACAACTGTTTCATGGAGTACAACATCGTACCACCAGAATGGCGACAGGTCAAAGTAATAGCTATTCAAAAGCCTGGGAAACCAGCGTCTGATTACAATTCCTACCGTCCGATTGCCATGCTTTCATGCATGAGAAAATTATTGGAAAAAATGATCCTTTCAAGAATCGACCATTGGGTTGAACAAAATGCATTACTCTCAAATACTCAGTTTGGATTTCGTAAAGGTAAAGGAACAAATGATTGTCTAGCGTTGCTCTCTTCAGATATACAGCTGGCCTTTGCGCACAAGAAGCAATTGGCTTCAGTATTCTTGGATATTAAGGGTGCTTTTGATTCAGTTTCCATAGAAGTACTGTCAGACAATCTGCACAGTAGTGGATTACCCGTTATTTTGAACAATTTCTTGTATAATTGTTTGTTGTCAGAAAAACAAATGAACTTCACACTCGGCACTCTGACAACTTCCAGAAATAGCTACATGGGCCTTCCCCAAGGATCATGTTTAAGTCCCTTGCTTTATAATTTCTATGTTAAAGATATTGACAATTGTTTGGAAGGACAATGCACGCTCAGCCAACTTGCAGATGATGCCGTGGTCTCTCTAAGAGGTCCAAGTGCATCTGTCTTGCAAGGACTATTGCAAAGTACCCTAGATAATCTGACTGTTTGGGCCAGACATTTGGGGATCGAGTTTTCACCGCAAAAAACTCAGTTGGTTGTGTTTACTAAGAAGCGGTATCCTGCTCAACTGAAACTAAAGCTGTTGAATGATGACATCAACCAATCTTTATCTTCTAAATACCTTGGGGTCGTGTTTGATTCCAAATGTACCTGGAAACTCCACATTGAGTATTTGATACAAAAATGCCGGAAAAGGATCAATTTTCTACGTTCTATCTCCGGAACATGGTGGGGTGCTCACCCGGAAGACCTCATCAAACTCTATAGAACGACTATTCTCTCTGTTTTAGAGTACGGCTCCTTCTGCTTCCTCTCAGCAGCTGATTGCCACCTTATTAAATTGGAACGAATTCAATATCGTTGTTTGCGTATTGCCCTTGGCTGTATGCATTCAACGCATAACATGAGCCTGGAGGTGCTTGCTGGAGTCACTCCTTTAAAGCACCGTTACTGGGAGCTCTCATTAAGAATACTAATCAAATGTGGAACAAGTAACACACTTGTCTTACACAACTTCGATAATATGCTTGAACTGGTTCATCGGTCAAGATTCCTAAGAGTTTATCTCAACTACATATCGTCAGATCTTTGTCTTCCATGTTATACTCCCCCTCGAGTTGACTTCACCAATGACAGTTTCTCAATTGAATACGATCTGTCCATGAAACATGCTATTCAAGGAATACCAGATCATCTTCGAAAAATATCCATTCCCTCACTTTTTTTCTGAAAAATATGAACATGTCAATTGCAACAAGGATATTTCACTGATGGTTCTCGCATCAACAGATCCACTGGCTTTGGTGTTTTCAATGTAACTTCAAACATCTTCCGAAAACTTCAGGAACCGTGTTCGATTTATGTTGCTGAGCTGGCAGCAATTACCTTCGCTTTGGGGATAATTCCAAATCAGCCCATAGACCATTATTTCATCTTCTAGGATTGTCTTTGTTCTATCGAGGCACTCCGGTCGATAAAGCCTGTTAAGCACGCATCTTACTTTCTTACAAACATAAGAGAGCAGATGCGTGTTTTGGTCGAAAGGTCATTCAAGATAATTCAAGGGACCCAAGTCCCATCTCACTGCTCAATCTACGGCAATGAGAAGGCGGACTCGCTGGCAAAGGTGGGCGCACAGGAAGGTGAGGTTTATGATGGACAATTCTCGAGCAACGAGATTTTCCCATTAGTCCGTCAGATTATTCTTCAGAGTTGGCAAATAAATTGGACACACAACGAATTTGAACGATGGTTATTTTCCATAGTTCCAAAAGTTTCTGGGCGAGCGTGGTTCAGAGGTGAGGACTTAAGTCGAGGCTTCATTCGCGTGATGTCGAGACTTATGTCTAATCACTATTCACTAAACGCACATCTGTACAGAATAAACCTTGTCGATAGCAACTTATGTAGGTGCGGAGCCGGTTATGATGACATCGATCACGTAGTTTGGTTCTGCTCGGAAAACGACGTCTCCAGAGAGCAATTATTGGATACCCTAGTGGCCCGAGGTAAACAACCCTTCCAGGAGATAAGAGGTGTTTTGGGGGATCGTGATGTGGTCTATATGCAAGCCATTTATAGTTTTCTTTGTTCCTCTGACATAAAAGTCTAATACTTTTGTTTTTTTCTTTTCTTCAAAGTTTTTTTTTGTTTTGTCTCTGTCTGTCTGTCCCGTAGAGCGCCGTATCTCTGGCCGTCCGGAAGATGCTCCCATTCGAACCATTCTTCGAGCACGACGACACACCACATCGTCCCCGACGCCAAATGTCCGGATGAGCTGCTGAAATTCCTTGATTATGATGATTCCCTGATTCCCGAATCCTAATCCCCGTCCATCCTTAAACATTGTAAACCTAACCTCGAGTCACCACGAGTACGTTGGCTTATTTCCCTCTCTTACTAATTTAATAATAAGATTATGTCGATTGTACATATCTGAAAGAAACGTGGCTCCGTAAAGTGTTATACACGCCTGAGCCTACCAAATAAACGAAATTGGAAAAAAAAACTACCGCGCAATCACATTGCTGAACGCCGCCTACAAGGTACTCTCCCAAATTTTATGCCGCCGACTGCAAGGGAGTTCGTGGGACAGTACCAGGCGGGTTTTATGGGCGAACGCTCTACCACGGACCAGGTGTTCGCCATTCGCCAAGTACTGCAGAAATGCCGCGAATACAACGTGCCCACACATCATCTATTCATCGACTTCAAAGCCGCATATGATACAATTGATCGGGACCAGCTATGGCAGCTAATGCACGAACACGGTTTTCTGGATAAACTGACACGGTTGATCAAAGCGACGATGGATCGGGTGATGTGCGTAGTTCGAGTTTCAGGGGCATTCTCGAGTCCCTTCGAAACCCGCAGAGGGTTACGGCAAGGTGATGGTCTTTCGTGTCTGCTATTCAACATCGCTTTGGAAGGGGTAATACGAAGAGCAGGGATTAACACGAGTGGTACAATTTTCAATAAGTCCGTCCAGTTATTTGGCTTCGCCGACGATCTATTATGGCACGTAACTTTGAGAAGATGGAGGAAACCTACATCAGACTGAAGAGGGAAGCTAAGCGGATCGGACTAGTCATCAACACGTCGAAGACGAAGTACATGATAGGAAGAGGTTCAAGAGAAGACAATGTGAGCCACCCACCGCGAGTTTGCATCGGTGGTGACGAAATCGAGGTGGTAGAAGAATTTGTGTACTTGGGCTCACTGGTGACTGCCGAAAATGACACCAGCAGAGAAATTCGGAGCCGCATAGTGGCTGGAAATCGTACGTACTTTGGACTCCGCAAGACGCTCCGATCGAATAGAGTTCGCCGCCGTACCAAACTGACAATCTACAAAACGCTCATTAGACCGGTAGTCCTCTACGGACACGATACCTGGACGATGCTCGTGGAGGACCAACGCGCACTTGGAGTTTTCGAAAGGAAAGTGCTGCGTACCATATATGGTGGGGTGCAGATGGCGGACGGTACGTGGAGAAGGCGAATGAACCACGAGTTGCATCAGCTGTTGGGAGAACCATCCATCGTTCACACCGCGAAAATCGGACGACTGCGGTGGGCCGGGCACGTAGCCAGAATGTCGGACAGTAACCCGGTGAAAATGGTTCTCGACAACGATCCGACGGGCACAAGAAGGCGAGGTGCGCAGCGGGCAAGGTGGATCGATCAGGTGGAAGATGACTTGCGGACCCTCCGTAGACTGCGTGGTTGGCGACGTGTAGCCATGGACCGAGCCGAATGGAGAAGACTCTTATATACCGCACTACCGCACAGGCCACTTTGGCCTTAGTCTGAATAAAAAAAAAAGGATCCGAGGTAGACGAATTCCTCGACCACCTCGTCGAAGGTATCCCCGTCTATCGTAACACTGCTTCCCAGGCGAGCCCTGTTGCGTTCTGTTCCGCCCACAAGTGCATGTACTTTGTCTTCTATGCGTTCACGACCAACTTTTGTTGCTTCACGTTTCAGTTCTGCCACCTTTTCATGAGTCGATTTGGTATATTACCTATGGGCACATAACATATTGCCGAGGACTGTGGTCCTTCCATGATTTTGGGGAGTGCCGTTCGGCGGTTATAGATACACAAAGAGCGCGCTTTGAAAATTGCATTTCGTTCTATGATGCCTATCTGTTTTGTGTTATGGGTCCCGGGCCTTAATTGTCCAATGTACATACGAATCGCAGCAAACAAGGGACAAATATGAGTATGACGGCAGTAGAGCTCTTGCAAAAAAAAATAATGAATAAAATTTAGCCCCAGAAACATTTATGAAAACCGTCCATTTATTGGCCATTTTTGTTGGAATTTAAGGGAAATGTTCCGTTTTTTATCTCACTGATGATAAATATGAATGCGATGAATATCTCATCGCATAACAAAGAAATACAGTACAATTCTCGCCGCTTTTTATTATTTTTTTATTTATTTTTTTTAACTAGTTTTATTTGCTTATTATCTAATACATGCATTCATCTCTTAGACTAGGTGTTCCGTGTTTTCTTAACACTATCATCCTTATTTGCTATGTTACTTTTTAGTTATTATTAATACATTTCAATTGCCTCTGGCAGTTAGGATTTTTCCTCTGGTTTAATTGAACCATGTAGGAATTACAATGTTTTTAACTTAAACTAAACCTAACCTAATTTATACTAAGGGTACAAGGAGCTAATCGTTGCAATAGAAGATTGCAACGATTTTGTCTAAAATTGGAAATTATTTTGTTGGACATTTGTTGCAATGTCTCAATATTAGAAATTCTATGAAGTTCATTGGTACTATACCACGGAGGCAACTTCAGAATCATTTTCAGAATTTTATTTTGAATCCTCTGAAGTGCCTTCTTTCTGGTATTGCAGCAACTAGTCCATATTGGCACAGCATACAACATGGCTGGTCTAAACATTTGTTTGTAAATCAAAAGTTTGTTCTTAAGCCGAAGTTTTGATTTTCTGTTTATAAGTGGATATAGACATTTGATATATTTATTACATTTGGCTTGAAGGCCTTCAATGTGATTTTTAAATTTTTTGTCCAGCAGAAGTCCTAAATATTTGGCTTCGCTAGACCAATTAATTGGAACCCCATTCATAGTGACAATATGTCTGCTAGAAGGTTTCAAATAAGAAGCCCTCGGCTTATGTGGGAAAATTATAAGCTGAGTTTTGGAAGCATTCGGGAAAATTTTCCATTTTTGCAAGTAAGTGGAGAAAATATCCAAACTTTTTTGCAATCTACTACAAATGACACGAAGACTTCGCCCTTTGGCTGAGAGGCCTGTGTCATCTGCAAACAAAGATTTTTGACACCCTGGTGGTAAATCAGGTAAGTCAGAAGTAAAAATGTTATACAATATTGGCCCAGTATGCTGCCTTGGGGGACACCAGCCCTTACAGGTAATCTATCAGATTTGGAATTTTGATAGTTTACCTGAAGTGAGCGACTTGATAAATAATTTTGGATCAGTTTAATGATGTACGGAGGAAAATTGAAATTCATCAATTTTACAATCAAACCTTCATGCCTAACACTGTCAAATGCTTTCTCTATATCAAGAAGAGCAACTCCAGTCGAATATCCTTCAGATTTGTTGAGCCGAATTAAGTTCGTAACTCTTAATAACTGATGAGTGGTTGAATGCCCATGGCGAAAACCAAATTGCTCATCAGAAAAAATAGAATTGTCATTAATATGAACCATCATTCTATTTAAAATAATCTTTTCAAACAGTTTGCTTATTGAAGAAAGCAAACTGATTGGGCGATAACTAGAAGCCTCAGCTGGATTTTTGTCCGGCTTCAAAATTGGAAGCGTTTTCCCATTTATCTGGGAAGTATGCCAATTGAAAACATTTGTTAAATAAATTAACCAAAAAGGATAAAGAGCTCTCAGGAAGTTTTTTGATAAGTATGTAGAAAATACCATCATCACCCGGGGCTTTCATATTTTTAAATTTTCTAGTAATAGATCTCACTTCATCCAAATTAGTTCCCAACGAAGGGTCGAAAACATTCTCTTGATTGAGAATGTCTTCGAAGCTCCGTGTAACCTGATCCTCAATTGGACTAGTGAGACCTAGACTAAAATTATGGGCACTCTCGAACTGCTGAGCAAGTTTTTGAGCCTTTTCGCCATTTGTTAATAAAATTTTATTTCCCTCTTTAAGCGCTGGAATTGGCTTTTGAGATTTTTTAAGAATTTTCGTTAATTTCCAAAAGGGTTTCGAACTGGAATCCAACTTCGAGACATTATTCTCAAAGTTAGTATTTCTCAGAATAGCGAAACGTTTTTTAATTTCATTTTGCAAACCTCGCCAAATAACTTTCAACGCGGGATCGCGAGTTCTTTGGTATTGCCTTCGCCTCACATTTTTAAGACGGATCAGTAGCTGAAGATCGTCGTCAATAATAAGTTGAATTTAATTTCACATTTAGGAATTGCAATGCCTCTGGCTTCGACAATTAAATTTGTCAAAGATACGAGAGCATTATCAATATCACTTTTGGTATCGTGAGGAATATCAACATCAAAATTCCTATCGATATACGTTCTATATAAATCCCAATCAGCTCTATGATAATTAAAAGTAGAGCTGATTGGATTATAAATGGCTTCTTGTGAGATTTCAAATGTCACAGGAAGGTGATCAGAGTCAAAGTCAGCATGAGTTACCAATTGGCCACACAGCTGACTTGAATCCGTTAAAACCAAATCAATTGTCGAAGGATTTCGAGTGGATGAAAAACAAGTAGGGCCATTGGGATATTGAATAGTATAATATCCCGCAGAACAATCTTCAAATAAAATTTTGCCGTTGGAATTGCTTTGAGCATTATTCCATGAACGGTGTTTGGCATTGAAGTCACCAATTACGAAGAATTTTGATTTGTTGCGAGTCAGAATTTGAAGATCAGCTTTCAACAAATTCTTTTGCTGCCTATTGCATTGAAAAGGCAAATAGGCTGCAATAAAAGAGAATTGTCCAAAATTTGTTTCAACAGAAACTCCCAAGGTTTCGAAAACTTTGGTCTAAACGAAGAATATAATTAATATTTGATACGTCTATTAATGACAATGGCGACCCCACCACAGGCGCTGTCAAGATGATCATTCCGGTAAATAAAATAATTTGGATCTCTTTTGATGAAAAGACCAGGTTTTAAATATGTTTCAGTTATAATGGCAATGTGCACATTATGAACTGATAGGAAGTTGAATAATTCATCTTCCTTGCCCTTTAGATAGCGGGCATTCCAAATTCAAATTTTCAAAGAATTATTTGGATCCATTAAAACGAAGTCCAATTCTTTGAGTAAATTTGATACCAACCTGAACTGCTTCAGTTTTGGTATTTGCTTTGAACATTGCATCAATCATGTGATGCAATTGTTCATTAAGAAAATCAGAGTCGGAAGCAGACATGCTACCTGAATCGTCAAAACGAACGTTATATCCCGTTGAAGAATGGGTATGAAAGTCATTCATCGTCGGTAAATTTTCGGAAATAAAATTTTGCCTGCCTGCAGCGATGCTAGCATAGGAGGGCGTGTTTGAAAAATTAGAATTCGACGAACTGCTCGTTACCTGGTGAGAGGTAGGAGCAAAATTTGTTCGTTGATTGTGGTGGGTATGAATTACTCGACCGGCAAATGATTGCGGATTTTGAGCGTTTGAAATGTGTTTACCCAACGAATCTGGGATCCTATTGGAATTTCCCGTAATCAATTTTGCACGGGAAGTCAAAACTTTTTTGCGCGAAGGGCATTCCCAGAAATTGGATTTATGATTGCCCCCACAATTAGCACATTTAAATTTATTGGAATCTTCTCTCACAGGACAGGCGTCCTTGGCGTGAGAGGTTCCACCACAAATCATGCATTTAGCATCCATGTGACAATGTTTGGTTCCATGACCCCACTTTTGGCACTTACGGCACTGAGTGGGGTTTTGGAAATTTCCCCCAGGCCTGCGGAAATGTTCCCATGTAACACGGACATGGGACATAATACAGGCCTTTTCCAAACTGTTCATATTATTTAGTTCATTTTTGTTAAAGTGAACTAAATAAAATTCTTGAGAAATACCCTTCTGGGAAGTACCAGAGCGAGATTTCTTTTTCATCTCAATTACTTGGACTGGTGAAAATCCAAGTAATTCAGAAATTTCAATTTTAATCTCATCCAGTGATTTGTCGTCACTAGGGAGACCTTTCAAAACGACTTTGAACAATCGCTCAGTTTTGTCGTCATATGTGAAGAATTTATGGCGCTTCTCAGTTAAATACTGAAGAAGACGTTTGCGATCGTCAAAGGATCCCGGCAAAACGCGGCAGTCACCCTTCCTAGCAATCTGAAATGAAACCTTGATCCCCTGAAGGTTACTCAAAATCTCATTCCTAAAACCAGAAAACTCGGCAACAGATACCACAATTGGCGGAATCCTTTGCTTTTTTGCATGGATCGAATCACCTGGGCTAGAGGTAGATTCGATTTGCTCAATTTCATCATTAATCAAATCGAACTGATTGCTCAGTTCGATAGGAGACAAATTATTTCCGATATTAGAGTTAGAAGGAATATCTGAATTCTCCAGCTTCCTTCTATTTTTCCGCGCTTTGGCAGGACGGTCTTGAAACCTTGTTTTTTAGAAGGAAGTGGAGAATTCAAAGACTCCCCCTTCCTCTTGTTGCCTTTCTCGTACAACTAAGTTGTACCGAAAGGCTATCATTTCACTCCGAAAACGAACTTTTGATAGAAGCCTCTGAGACCCATAGTATTATATACCAATCGACTCAGCTCGACGAGCTGAGCACATGTCTGTCTGTCCGTGTGTATGTATGTGTGTATGTGTGTGCGTATGTGTGTGCACAAAAGCTATAAAAAACATTAGACAACTTTTCGTATAGTAATCCTTAACCGATTTTCTCGCAACAAGTTTCATTCGACAGGGGACAAAGCCTTGTTGATCACTATTGAATTTTATAACGATCGGTCATTGCGTTTGAAAGTTATGAAGAAAATGGTACATCGGACCATATATACTCCATATAAGGTTGGTGTCTCAACTAAATGCGAGAAAGGCACCACCAACGCTAGGTGGATTAATCTGGGTTTTTTTTATTAATACTCATTGCTGAGCGTGGAGATGTGACCTCTAAGAGGTTTTTTTCCAGAACGGTGTCCCTGCAGGATTACACCGCTTGCCGCAAACGGGTCCAACGTAAAACGAAGGCACGGGTCCTTGCAAAGGTCGTAACGGGATCAGTGGGTACAAATAGCGCTGAGAAGCACTGCTGAAATTAAATAGCTTCGGGTAGTATTAAAAACTTCCTTCCGCAAAGAGAGAAAATAGAACCGCACAGCTCGAAAGCACGATGCGGTCTCGAATTCTCGCCGCTTCTTTTTGCTAACATGCGTGCTCACCTCTGAAAAAAAATCAAAATGAAAATTCTGAATATTGGAGCTATGGGATGAAGTGCCAAACCATTCCCCTATTTAATGAGACAATAGCTTTCCATGATCGTCGACAACGACATCCTAGGGACAAAACACGTTTTACTTTTCTCTGATTCTCATTTTCAATTGAAAACATTCACACATTCTAATCTTGTTCAATTTCAAATGCGGAAGTGGAACCAGATTCACTGACATTTTCAATTTCTGTGCATTAATTTATTATTTTGTAGTAGCTAGAAGAGGGGAATTCTATTGCAATCTTTTTGCCTTTATCGTATATTGTACCTTGCAACAAAATGACAACTTTCGTGATCATTTTCCAAGGCTCGCATAGGTGTGGAAAATTTCTCCGCAGTACAAATGCACGTGCTATCAAAGGATTCACCGTCAGAATCGACCAAATTTTCAAAAATATCAAAGCAGCTTTTTTCTGGGGGTATGTTTTTCTTAGGCGACTGTCTGGCGCTTATCTTTCGTTGCGACTAAAAATGAACGGAAGAGTAGATTTTATTTTGAGCGGTACAATACTTAGCAGATTATACGTGAATGCTATTGCTATGTGTTCACTCCTAAAACAAACTTTGAATCTAAGGCCCGGAGACCTTTAGCCTGTGACTGTGTGTATGTATGTTAGAGTGGTTCAAAAAATCGATTTTGCTCCACAGCGCTCATCTGATTCTTTATCATGTTCTGAGTGTCCTCTGAAAATTTGAGCTCATTTGGATTAAAACTGATTTAGCACAAGCCGTTTCAAGTTTGCATGCAAACTAGTATGGGGAAACTTATTTTTTCATTTTACTGTAAATGACGCTTCTCCATTAAGCGTAGGTTAAAAGAAATCCTTCATAGCTAAAAGGAATACTCAAGTGCTTTTACTCAGTGTAAATCGCTTCTTAATTAATCATTCCAATAATAAGTAATCGAATTTAATCTATACCGTGGTTTTCTTGAGCTAACTGCATAACTTCTCAACAGGCAACATTGCTGTTCGTGGCGGGAAAGATAGCACACACAAATTAAGGCTACTTTAACTGCCAGAGGCAATTGAAATGTATTAATAATAACTAAAAATAACATAGCAAATAAGGATGATAGTGTTATAAAAAACACGGAACACCTAGTCTAAGAGATGAATGCATGTATTAGATTAGAGATGTATTAGAGTTAAAAAAAAAAAAAAAACTACTACTAAATATGTTGCACTGCACGTTTCAATGATGCCCTCAAAGAAGTTTAACGATCATGACTAAAGATTCGTAACCTGTTTTAAAATCGATTACTAATTACTGGGGCGATCAGTCAACATGCGGTTTTCGTTGGGTTCAAGCTGTTGAGTATTCCTTTTAGCTATGTAGGTTTTCTTTTGTATGTATGTGTGCCAAAAAAAACTTTTTTATTTGGCCACTCCACTAATCCTCAACCGAATAATTTCTAATAAGTTTCATTCGACGGGGAATCATGTCCCATTGCTTTCTATTGAAAGTTGGCCAGATCAAAAGTTATGACCAATGCATTTTCCATCAAAAAAAAAAAACACCCTGAGAAGTTCTCACTCATGCATTTATTAGTATATCTAATGCACGAAAAACGGACAAACACCGCTATCAGGGTTTTTAATGTGAAACTTGGCATAGCACCATGCTAGTATGAATGTGGAATGTGGACGTATCGGCTTTCGCATTGAGTGAAATTGAAAATGATTCCAAATATAAGCTTAAGGACAAAAATGCAGCTGGAAAAGATTATAATTAATGCTGATCATATCAGAACCCAGCTAGGTTGAACACTGCACCGACTCGTAACATGGATTTGAAACAGCTACCAAACAAGATAGCTTTGCGTGTACTAAAAGACATTCAAGATAATTTTCCAGATCTGATTAATTCTGTTAGTGGACGGGACCATTTGAGAGGTAAAATCTTGCAATCCTATTATTTTCTTGTAACGCTTCATTGGTTTTTATTTCTTTCCGTCATACGCTGACCTGATTCTACAGTTCGCGAGTACAACTTTATCGATTTCTTTCCATTTGTACACAAGGCAGCTCCGTTTGATTTCTACACATACCTACCTTATCTGCAATTCAGAGCCTCATACTGGACACAAAGACGTGACACTCTCCAGGGAGTTCTCCATTTCCACCGGCTGTATTTGGATTGCTCCCACCCGCCAGCTCATCTTCTATGCATAGGAAGTAACGAACGCGACCACACAGGAAAGAACGGTTTAGCAACGTTGGACGTCCCCTATTCGAACACGTGTGCCCACCATCCAGCGAGCGTGTCCGTGGGCGGGTAGTGCCGTTTCCGTGTAGCCAAGTGTCATCGCGGTGGTTTTGTGTCGTCGATATGTTGTTAACTCTTGGAGTGTCCCCAGTGGCAAATGGTGCTTTTCATCTTCCATGTCGCGTCGTCGTCGTCGTCGTCATCGTCGGTGTTGGTCGTCGCTACCCCGAACTCCAATCGCCATGGGAGCTGCTCACTGCGTAGCGCGCTGGTGGATGGGCGTGAGGATTGCGTGAGTGTGTCACATGTGGATATTTGCTTTTATGGACTTTGAGCAAATTCGATTTTTATTCTTTATTGCGGGTGGTTTGTGTGATTTGGTTTTTAGTGGGGTTGACGAAATTGAAGACATAATTTCAAAACAAATAGAGGGTCCAATGGCGAAAATTGTATGCTTTGCTTCCCGGATGGGGTGTCAAAATACTTAAATCCAATTTACTACACCTGATTTTCAGATTCTGACATTTTCAATAGTGAAGGATTCATTTTCCAAATTGTTTCGATCGCGAGCATCTAAAAAATGTTTTTGGGTTGTTGTGAACTTCGCCTTATTCTTCAGGATCATGTTGAATTAAACGTATTCAACCATGCTCATGTGTGGATGGATTTCCACTAGGTATCTATATTTTGGTCCTTTTATTGATGGCCAGCAAACTACAGGACAATTGAATTCGTCTGTATCCATGGATGCACAATTCTTTATTTTAAGCTTGGTAATAAACGAATTGAGTCATAAAGTCGTAAAGCATCGTAATCCAAATCTAAATCACAAGTTACATCAACCGCACTGTGGCCGTTGCCATCGTCTTCCTCGCTGCAGAAATCACCAATGTTTACCAAAAATAAACCATTTTGTTGATAAATAACGCCAATATGACGCAAATTATGATGGAAATCGTCCCCTTCGAAAGCCCAGAATCGCAAACATCGTTTCTGGCATATGTGACACTCATCAATTCGTGCAGTATTGGGCGAGGGCAGACGACGATGACGACGGCAGTTTGGTACTGCTTCGCTGGCTGCGAAACGACGATGACAACCAATTGAGCCGACTAGGTAACGGTGTTTGCAGTGGGTGCGGTGGTGGTGCCACTTATTGGTAGCGATCCACCGCGTTTCACACCGAAAAAAAAGACCGTGGCAGGCGAAATTTGCTGAACATTGCGTTCAATGAAGGGTGAGCCGGAGAAAACAAAGCCCTATTTTGGCCAGAATGAGAATCAGAGAAAAAAAAAGAGGCAAAATATGTAATGCCAAAGCAAGCAAAAGGTTCTATTTATCGGGAGGAGGGGTGTAGGATCCGTTCATGCGTGGGATTGGCAACGGTTCGCCGGAATCGATGGCCATAAGTAGGATTATGAACTCTCCTACTCGATTAGGTCCTTTTTCCGTTATGCGTACATTCACTGACGACGACTGCCTGTCGTGTGGGGGAGGAGTCGTCCACTGTGTGCTTAGGGGTTGGGAAAAACGGACTAATGGTGGTTGACCAGTAATGGCCGAGAATGGACATGTGACATGAACTGTGACATGCTCATTGCTCATGTTCATAGTTTGCGCTTGTGCATTTATTCTTACTGTCATTTTGGCGATACGATGCTATAGATTTATTTTTCTGAATCTAGGTAGTAGGTATACAAGATTAACTTACTTAAAATATTCATAAAATACATCCATTATATACAGGGGTTTGACAAAAAGGTAGAGATAGTTAAAATTTAGTTGAAAATCCAATCAGCATAACTCTGCTTAGAAAAATCCTAATTTGATAAAATCGAACCATCGGATGCGGGAAATCTTCTTGTATACTGTCTCTATGCAAACCTCAGATTGGCCCTTGGCCACCGGAGATATTTCGGGTTTCCCGGAGATATATTCAAAATGCATTTTTGTACTGATTGTCATTTTATGTGACGTTTACTTTCATCATGCTTTATGTTTTCTCCAAAAACTACACAGTTCGATTTTTTTTGTAGATTTACATTAAATATCAGGCACATAATTGACATAAAATGGAACATTGCATGAAATTGTATTATTACATCAATTTTCAGAACAATCCTGAAAGCTTATTTACATTCGCCTGTAATTTTACATGTCAAGGAAAATATTGGACATAGTATTGAAAAGGAAAAGATATTGGAAATTTAGTCTGTTTATTAGTGATGTTCTGCATTCCGTAGTAACAATCTCCTCAGGTGATTCTCCTGCTCACTGTATTCCGACACTGGTGACGCCAACGATGATCATGTATACCTGAGAGACGATTTACCTACTTGGAATAAATTGCATTCGACGTAAAATCCTATTGAAAATTTGGCAGATCGTGCTATGGGCCATAGCCAAAATACTTTGTGTTATACGCAGGGTTTGAATCCAAATGAGAAAGAGAAAATCTCTCACTTATCATGTCAGTATACACTCTTGATAGGTAGCATAGCGTGAGAGACGATTTTCGATAGATGTTACGATAATTAACATGAAATGAGCGAGAACAAAGCGCCTATCAGATTTTTTCCAACTTGTATACAAGTGCGATAGGTTAACGGTACCAATAGTAGAGGTATTAGTAGATCTACAAAAGAAAGTATTTTTTTTTAAATTGATAATTATGGGAAACTTACAGCTTTAACATCTTAGGAAATAGATAAACTAATAAATTTCCTAACAAAAATGAGATTGATGTCATTTAACATCATCAACTACCAAATATTGCTTGCACCACTAATGGTTTTGGTTCCCATAGTGGTGCTATCCATGGATTTCCTATGGGACTAGCCACTATTGGTACAGTTGCACCACTACAGGTGCAAGGGAGTCAATTTAATTAAGGAAAATCATTGTTTTCAATAGTTTTTCAAGCGAAATCTTAGGATAAGTTGCATTAAACAGGATGTTTAAAGCACGACGCATCAACTGAAACCAACGTAAACGGTATATTTATGACTTTTTTTTTTTTTTTTTTTTTAACTAAATTTATTTGCTAATTATCTAATACATGCATTCATCTCTTAGACTAGGTGTTCCGTGTTTTCTTAACACTATCATCCTTATTTGCTATGTTACTTTTTAGTTATTATTAATACATTTCAATTGCCTCTGGCAGAATTTTTCCTCTGGTTGAATTGAACCATGTAGGAATTACAATCTTTTCAACTTAAACTAAACTTAACCTATTTTATACTAAGGATACAAGGAGCTAATCGTTGCAATAGAAGATTGCAACGATTTTATCTAAAATTGAAATTATTTTGTTGGACATTTGTTGCAATGTCTCAATATTAGAAATTCTATGAAGTTCATTGGTACTATACCACGGAGGCAACTTCAGAATCATTTTCAAAATTTTATTTTGAATCCTCTGGAGTGCCTTCTTTCTGGTATTGCAGCAACTAGTCCATATTGGCACAGCATACAACATGGCAGGTCTAAAAATTTGTTTGTAAATCAAAAGTTTGTTCTTAAGACAAAGTTTTGATTTTCTGTTATAAGTGGATATAGACACTTAATATATTTGTTACATTTGGCTTGAAGGCCTTCAATGTGCTTTTAAAAGTTAATTTTGATCTAGCAGAAGTCCTAAATATTTAGCTTCGCTAGACCAATTAATTGGAACCCCATTCATAGTGACAATATGTCTGCTAGAAGGTTTCAAATAAGATGCTCTCGGCTTATGTGGGAAAATTATAAGCTGAGTTTTGGAAGCATTCGGGAAATTTTCCATTTTGCAAGTAAGTGGAGAAAATATCCAAACTTTTTGCAATCTACTACAAATGACACTGAAGGCTTCGCCCTTTGGCTGAGAGACCTGCGTCATCTGCAAACAAAGATTTTGACACCCTGGTGGTAAATCAGGTAAGTCAGAAGTAAAAATGTTATACAATATGGGCCCCAGTATGCTGCCTTGGGGGACACCAGCCCTTACAGGTAATCTATCAGATTTAGAATTCTGATAGTTTACCTGCAGTGAGCGATCTGATAAATAATTTTGGATCAGTTTAATGATGTACAGAGGAAAATTAAAATTCATCAATTTTACAATCAAACCTTCATGCCAAACACTGTCAAATGCTTTCTCTATATCAAGAAGAGCAATTCCAGTCGAATATCCTTCAGATTTGTTGAGCCGAATTAAATTCGTTACTCTTAATAACTGATGGGTGGTTGAATGCCCATGGCGAAAACCAAATTGTTCATCAGCATAAATAGAATTGTCATTAATATGAACCATCATTCTATTTAAAATAATCTTTTCAAACAGTTTGCTTATTGAAGAAAGCAAACTGATTGGGCGATAACTAGAAGCCTCAGCTGGATTTTTGTCCGGCTTCAAAATTGGAACAACTTTGGCGTTTTTCCATTTATCTGGGAAGTATGCCAATTGAAAACATTTGTTAAATAAATTAACCAAAAAGGATAAAGAGCTCTCAGGAAGTTTTGTGATAAGTATGTAGAAAATACCATCATCACCCCGGGGCTTTCATATTTTTAAATTTTCTAGTAATAGATCTCACTTCATCCAAATTAGTTCCCAACGAAGGGTCAAAAACATTCTCTTGATTGAGAATGTCTTCGAAGCTCCGTGTAACCTGATCCTCAATTGGACTAGTGAGACCTAGACTAAAATTATGGGCACTCTCAAACTGCTGAGCAAGTTTTTGAGCCTTTTCGCCATTTGTTAATAAAATTTTATTTCCCTCTTTAAGCGCTGGAATTGGCTTTTGAGGTTTTTTAAGAATTTTTGTTAATTTCCAAAAGGGTTTCGAACTGGGATCCAACTTCGAGACATTATTCTCAAAGTTGGTATTTCTCAGAATAGCGAAACGTGTTTAATTTCTTTTTGCAAATCCCGCAAAATAACTTTCAACGCGGGATCGCGAGTTCTTGGTTATGGCCTTCTTCACACATTTTTAAGGCGGATCAGTAGCGGAAGATCGCCGTCAATAATAATGGAGTTGAATTTAGTTTCACATTTAGGAATTGCAATGCCTCTGGCTTCGACAATTAAATTTGTCAAAGATACGAGAGCATTATCAATATCACTTTTGGTATCGAGAGGAATATCAACATCAAAATTCCTATCGACATACGTTTATATAAATCCCAATCAGCTCTATGATAATTAAAAGTAGAGCTGATTGGATTATAAATGGCTTCTTGTGAGATTTCAAATGTCACAGGAAGATGATCAGAGTCAAAGTCAGCATGAGTTACCAATTGGCCACACAGCTGACTTGAATCCGTTAAAACTAAATCAATTGTAGAAGGATTTCGACTGGAAGAAAAACAAGTTGGTCCATTGGGATATTGAATAGTATAATATCCTGCAGAACAATCTTCAAATAAAATTTTACCATTGGAATTGCTTTGAGCATTATTCCATGAACGGTGTTTGGCATTGAAGTCACCAATTACGAAGAATTTTGATTTGTTGCGAGTCAGAATTTGAAGATCAGCTTTCAACAAATTCTTTTGCTGCCCATTGCATTGAAAAGGCAAGTAGGCTGCAATGAAGGAAAATTGTCCAAAATTTGTTTCAACAGAAACTCCCAAGGTTTCAAAAACTTTGGTTTCAAATGAAGAAAATAATTTATGTTTGATACATCTATTAATGACAATGGCGACCCCACCACAGGCGCTGTCAAGACGATCATTTCTGTAGATAAAATAGTTTGGATCTCTTTTAATGGAGAGTCCTGGTTTTAAATACGTTTCAGTTATAATGGCAATATGCACATTATGAACTGAAAGGAAGTTGAATAATTCATCTTCCTTACCCTTTAGAGAGCGGGCATTCCAATTTAGAACTTTCACACAATTATTTGGATCCATTGAATTTTTTGTGTGTACTTTATACCAACCTGAACAGCTTCAGGAATGGTATTTGCTTTGAACATTGCATCAATCATGTGATGCAATTGTTCAGTTAAAAAATCAAAATCGGAAGCAGTCATGCTACCTGAATCGGCAACATGATTGTTATTTTACGTTGGGACATGGGTATAAACCTCATTTTGAGAAGAGAAATTTTGTCTACCAGCAGCGATGTTTGCATACGTAGGTACATTCGAAAAATTGGAATTTACTGAAGTGCTTGCTACTCGTTGACGAGCGGCAAAATTTGTTTGTGAATTGTGGTGGGTATGAATTGCTCGACCGGTAACCGGTTCCGAAATTTGAGCGTTTGAAAAATTTCTACCCGTCGAATCTGGGATCCGATTGGAATTTCCCGTCATCAATTTTGCACGGGAATTCAAAACTTTTTTGCGTGAAGGGCATTCCCAGAAATTGGATTTATGATTGCCCCCACAATTTGCACATTTAAATGTATTGGAATCTTCTCTAACAGGACATGCGTCCTTGGCGTGAGAGGTTCCACCACAAATCATGCATTTAGCATCCATGTGACAATGTTTGGTTCCATGACCCCACTTTTGGCACTTACGGCACTGAGTGGGGTTTTGGAAATTTCCCCCAGGCCTGCGGAAATGTTCCCATGTAACACGGACATGAGACATAATACAGGCCTTTTCCAAACTTTTCATATTATTTAGTTCACTTTTGTTAAAATGAACTAAATAAAATTCTTGAGAAATGCCCCTCTGGGAAGTACCAGAGTGGGATTTCTTTTTCATCTTAATTACTTGGACTGGTGAAAATCCAAGTAATTGAGAAATTTCAATTTTAATCTCATCCAGTGATTTGTCATCAGTGGGGAGACCTTTCAAGACGACTTTGAACAATCGCTCAGTTTTGTCGTCGTATGTGAAGAATTTATGGCGCTTCTCAGTTAAATACTGAAGAAGACGTTTGCGATCGTCAAAGGATCCCGACAAAACGCGGCAGTCACCCTTCCTAGCAATCTGAAATGAAACCTTGATCCCCTGAAGGTTACTCAAAATCTCATTCCTAAAGCCAGAAAACTCGGCAACAGATACCACAATCGGCGGAATCCTTTGCTTTTTCGCATGAATCGAATCACCTGGGCTAGATTCGATTTGCTCAATATCATCATTAATCAAATCGAACTGATTGCTCAGTTCGATAGGAAAAAAATTATTTCCGACATTAGAGTTTGAAGGAATATCTGAATTCTCCAGCTTCCTTCTATTTTTTCCGCGCTTTGGCAGGACGGTCTTGAAACCTTGTTTCTTTGAAGGAAGTGGAGAATTCAAAGACTCCCTTTCTCTTGTTTTTATTAATACTCATTGCTGAGCGTGGAGACGTGACCTTCTAAGAGGTTTTTCCCAGAACGGTGTCCCTGCAGGATTACCACCGCTTGTCGGAATTTTACTTCCGCAAACGGGACCAACGTAAAACGAAGGCACGGGTCCTTGCAAAGATCGTAACGGGATCAGTGGGTACAAATAGCGCTAAGAAGCACCGTTGAAATTAAAATAGCTTCGGGTAGTATTAAAAACTTCCTTCCGCAAAGAGAGAAAGAACCGCACAGCACGAAAGCACGATGCGGTCTGGGTATTTTTATGATAGATCTTATTAAAACCCCACTACCTCCACTATTGGTGCTACCTCCACTAAGGGTACGTTTACCCTAGTTTTGTTTTCATGGCTTGTTATGATTCGAAAAGGTTTTTGTCTCTCTTTTATCGTTGTTCGTTATCTATTGAGAGCGATTTCTGCAAACCCTGGTTATAAAAAAGAGCGTAAAAAGTCTAGCTCACTTTTAGTGCACTTTCCCTTAACCGATTTACTCGCAATAAGTTGCATTCGACACGGAATCTTTGTTTCCTATTGAAAATTTGGCAAATTTGACTTTGGGCTTGGAAGCTACGGCCAATTTTTTTTATGAAAGGGCGTATAAAAAAGCTCAATTTTTTGTTACTAATCCTCAACAGATTTACTCGCAACAAGTTGCATTAGACCGGAAATCCTGTCCCATGTTTTTTTTTAAATTGGACTGAGCTGGACCATACATTCCGAAATAATGGCCAAAATATTTTTTTTGTTTGAAAAGCGCGTGAAAAAGTCTAGCTCGCTTTTAATGCACTTACCCTCTACCGATTTACTCGCAATAAGTTACATTCGACGCGGAACTCTGTCCTATTGCTTCCTATTGAAAATTTGTCAGATCGGATTATGGGCTCAGAAATTATGGTCAAAATACTTATAATACTTTGTATTATAAACAAAAGTGCCTAAAAAGTCTAACTCACTTTTAGTGCACTTACCCTCAAAAAATTTACTCACAACAAACTGCATTGGACGCGGAATCCTGTTCCTTTATTTTATATTAAAATTTGGCCACATTGGACTATCGCCTTAGAAATTATGGTCAAAATTCTCACCTGTCATAAGACGAGTTTGTACAATCCCATTTAATTCCACCATTTAATTGTACCTTGACAGATACGTATTTCGACCTCAACAGTAAGGTCGCCTTCAGTGTCTCGTACTTGACTCGACGAAGTCGACGAGACATAGGATACCCTAACGGAACTATCTAATCTAGACTTTAGCCTTTAATTCTATCATAAACGCAAAAAAAGCGTTCATGAGTTCGTGAACTATCAAGTTCACAGTGTATTTTTTCGAGAACAACAGCCACGAATTCGGGAATACAGTCACGTTCTTTGGAACGTTCTGGAAAACGTAGCAGGTGCTCCCGAATCCATGAATTAAATCACGGTGTATTTGTACTAATTCACGAATTCGGGAACGTTTTTCCAGCGTGTAAACATGTACGTCTAAGTTTGGAAGATGATATTAGCATTTTTTGATGAGATATAGATCCATACTTCTCGCGATGCAGTTGCGACATCCAAAAATGGGAGAAAATGTGATGGGTCAGGGCTTTCTTCGGGTTTCCACTGGAAGAACAGAATCAGGTTTATTCACAAAATCTCATTAGAGTCCGGTTTTCACGTCTCCTTTATTAAATACTTCAATTACACCTTCCGGATCTTAATGATTTCTTTCAAAATTCCTTAGAATATTTCCGGAGTTATAAAACAAAGAAATAATTAACAAAAACTCACAGAGTCATGTCCGGAATTTCTGATAATTGGGTTGGTACTTTTCCTACAATAACCGTGACTGGAAGTAGAGCTTTTTCTTAAAATGTGTTTTTGTATTGGAAGTAGGATTTATAACTGATTGTAACTGAAAATAGGCAGAGAATTCAGAGAGTAAATGAAGTAAGATCAGTTATCGTAAGGAAGCGCGGTCGTTTTCCCTCAAAACGGATTTTGTTTCCAAAGAAAGAATGATGCGGCTCTCTCGTAATAATTGTTCGTAATAAATTCTTCATGACTCTTTTTAGCGGGTATCTTTTGACAGCGCAAAATGTATGGAATATTACGTAAATAATGACATCATAAAGCGTATTTACCCTGAAACGCCAATTATTATGTCATTAATGGCGTAATCTGAATAGGCTATTACGTAAAAATTGAGAGTTAATTTCCAAACATGCATTATTTGATTTTTGAGCCATGGCGATAATCATTTTTTGTGAAGTATTTACATTGTATTTTTCTGAATGGTTTGCAGTAGCCGTCGAACAAGTAAGTACAGTGCGTGTTATAGTCATTGCGAAAATGATAAACTTGCACACTGAGAATGCTTGAAAAATCCCAGCCAATCATTCAGTTGATTATTTGTGCAATTTCACTGATTATGCTCAATCACGGAGTAGCAACCATAGATATGTGTAGTTAGTCAAAGCTAAGCTAAGCTAAGTATTTACATTGTATTTTTCTCTAAGATTCCCCCTTTTTGTCTTTATTGATGAATAATATTAAGCCTGAAGTATTCTCAAATGAGATTATTATAAATTAGTTGTGACTTTGAAGTAGTTTCATGAAAGAGTAGAAAACCATGAGACATACATGTTGCATTGGTCTGAATATTTTGAAAGTATTCTTATTCTATTTATCTACAACTTCCAAATTGTACTTATAGGTGTTTTATGATAAGTTTTGATCAAGTAGTGCTTCGACTCTACTTCAGGTATTCCTTAAGGCAATATTTATTACTTGGGGGATGATCACCATTTATCATGTGAACAGCCAAAGACGCGTCATTGCCAGGTCCAGCAAAATTGAGGTTTCAAAACCCATTACCATTCTGAGATTTTGGTGGAACCTACTTTTGGTTGCATGAAGTTACTGACTGTCTAGAAAATCGGATCTTCACTCGAACAATGCACCACAACTGCAAAGCAGATGCATAGAGGTTTTATGTTTCATTGTATAGGAACGACAGATATTATTCTGTACCTTGCCTTTTTGGTAGCATTATGTGCAATTGAGGCCCTCCTTAGCCGTGCGGTAAGACGCGCGGCTACAAAGAAAAACCATGCTGAGGGTGGCTGGGTTCGATTCCCGGTGTCGGTCTAGACAATTTCCGGTTTGGAAATTGTCTCGACTTCCCTGGGGATAAAAGTATCATCGTGTTAGCCTCATGATATACGAATGCTAAAATGGTAACTTGGCTTAGAAACCAAGCAGTTAATAACTGTGAAGCTGCGAGGCGGCAATGTCCCAGTGGGGGATGTAATGCCAATGAAGAATGTGCAATTATTTCAATTGTCTAGTTCAATTGTCTTTCACATTTCACAGAATTGTGCACTGATTACCGCATATTTATTTGATATAATCACACAACCGTTCTTTTTTTCGGCAGAACAGTCACGCACTTTACGAAAACTATGTATCTTCATCCGGTGGCAAACGAAATTTGAAACCGGAAAAACCTGGGGCGTAGCACCAGCATAATTGAAAACTTTAAGAAATCAAGGGAACGAAAAATCGAAAAAACAGCCAACCGCGCTTACTTCGATCATCATAAGCTTTCCTAGTACATAGTGGCATGTCATGTGTGAGGATGTCTAAAATTTTTTAGGAATATCAAAAAATAATCATAGTTGCTTGAAACATCTCAAGATTTTTTGACGGTTTCTTTATCATATAATCATTTGTAATAAAGGTTGAAGATTTATAATGATCTAGATGTGTATCATACTTCTTGGAAATTCATAACAAACTTTGGAAATGCATTATTTGGTTGAAAATCGTATAGAATTATTCAGTTGCGAAATCAGTCCCGAAAGTTATATTGAAAGCCGAAATCACCTAATTTAGCGATACGTAATTTTAAAATGAACCATAAGTACAGTCTAGAAGTCTAAAATACTCTTTCACCCTTATTGAGTAAAGTATTTTCAATCTTCAGCCGAGTTTTGCACAGATTGTATTTTTTCATAATCTCTTAATGATCAATGATCAACTTTAACAACGTATTTTTGACAAGTAGTAATTGGTAGTAATATGTGATAACTAGTTGGTTTTGTTTAATTCGCCACTGCTACTATTTGATACATAGTTTGTGTCTTACCCACGACTCGGAACCTGGCCGCGTTTCTGACTATGTAACATTACCATATTGAGACTTACTAGGCCCTGGCGATGATGTTAAAATTTTGTGGCGATCAATCTGCAGTCCGTTGAAGTAATACCGCTATGTATGATAGAGAGCTGATCAAACTATTTCATTACATACAGTGAACATTCGATAATCGTCACACCCACACGACTACAACACTTCAGTTATTTCCTTTGTACAAATCTCCCTATCTGTTGGCAATCCCACGAAAGTTTTGACCTCTCCCACCCTATTGAGATTATTAGGCTAATAAATAAAATTGCATTGCCTCATGATCGGAGAATTGCTCCTATCAATTACATCCAGATCACACGCACTACACTAAATCAAGTTTTTGACATGTTGTGATTACTCTTCTTGAATGCAACCATTTGCCCGGAGAACATGTCCAAAACAGTAGCAACCCTTATTTGCTATATTTCCAAAATCAGCATCCCTCTCTACCTGATGAATTTTGGGATCATTTTCAAAAAGCGAGAACACACAAACAAACTGCATTCTATTGCAGACTAGTTTTTGGAAAAAAAAAGTTGAGGTGTGAAATCCATCGCATCAGGGGTTCCAGCCGCACACTGTTCGGTCGGAAGCCAGGATTAGGGTTTGTCATGGTGAGAAAGTCGGATGCTGTTTTTTTGCCTTCTTGGGCTTTCATTTGTCATTTTGAAAAAGATACTCTGTTCGAAAAACCGGGTCCAAAAAAGGGAGAGATTTTCGATTTTATGGCTCGTCATTGTCATCGGTGCTACTTCGGTTGTTGACTCAGTTGTCGAGTGTGTGTGTTCCTAAATGCGGTGTTTTGACTCTTTCCGAGGCCGATGATAATCTGTATCGTATTAAGTCAAGTGGTTAATTAGGACCTTGTGGATGGATGATGGTGCCAGTTTGGGATTATTCGAATTAGGGAGCGTTTCGGTTGTTGGGAGTCCGAGAGCTGAGTATGGGAATTGAAGTACTAGAGTAGACAGTAGCGGTTCTTGTGGAAATGGATTCCTGAAGATTTTTACCTGGGCGAAAAAGGATATACGAAGGGTCCCGTTAAGTTTCTTTAATTGAAGCACAAAGGGAAGTAAATTATGAGGACGTCTTTCGAGCCATCGTTCCCATGATATATTGTTGCTTTACTTTAAACGGGAGAGATTTCGACTGTAGCGTAATTATAGATTTCCGTTTTCGGTGCAACCTGGGACGGGTTGTTTTGCTACCTGAGTGGCACATCCGAAAGGGTCATGTGCGAAAAACGAAGGGTTAAAAGTTCCCACACGGGAAACTCTGTAACGGTTTTGAAATCATGCCAGATGGCCTAGCGGGTTCCGAATCTTAGACCAAGAAGGAAATCTTCAAAGGCGAAGATTCCCACCGATTCCGTAGCGGGACAGTTGCAATTTATTTTGCACTTCATAACGACAACAGATAATCCGTATTGATCTGGCGACTCCGGAGGAAAGCGAGAATGGCAAACACAAAGGAAAAAGTTCGATCGAAGGGATGATTTTCTGCATGAAATGCGTTAGGGGATTACTCGAGGAATCCTTTTGTAATGGACTCGTTGTCTGGCGCAAAAATCGATAATGGGGATTATGTTTTGTCTCTGTTGACTCAACTCGGCCACAATCCTTTCGATAGGAGAAAAAAGGCTGATGCTGGCGATGGTGTGCTCCGATTGCATTCCATGCCGTCGATGCACGGTGATTCAGAATGAATGGAATTATATCTATTTTTATTGTGAACGCAGAATTCTGTTTTTATACGATATAAATTTTCTCAATTTTGGGCTCATGCAAAATGTTTGCCGTATATTAATTACCATCTGATTTGTCTTTGAATTAAGTTTTAGGATAGATTTTTACCATACAACGATAGAGAGCAGGGACATACGTTTGAAAATGTCGTTAGGTCGAAAATATCGTTAAGTATAAGTCGTCATACGGCTGAAAATGTGGTTCAGCCAACCTGGTTGAAAAGTCGTTTGGCCAAACCGGTTGTTTGATCGAAAGAATGCCATAATAGTCCTTTATCCGAAAATGTCATATGGACAAACCGGTCGACATTTTTGATCATATTACCCTTTAACTGCATATTATAACTCGGCCGAACGAAAATCATTTTTTGTTAAATCTTTTGGCTGCGCATAGGTTTCGAAATGGACAAATATGAAATAAGCGGAAAAGAATCCACATGTCTTGGAGGAACTCGAACTCTCAACCTCCTACTCTCTAGATAGGCGTGATAACCCCTACACAACAAGACCACTTAAAGGTCACGTTTGCGGAAAAGCTATCAGAAACCGAGTCTTTTTTGTACTTTTTTTTACTCGGATTCCTACAAGGTCCACTACGCCTGTAAATCAACCCAGCATGTCCACACAAGTCCCTAGAGCCTTCCGGTATTATGTGCAATCCAAATTAGTTTGATGAAGACTCTAAGTTCTCCAAATTGTTCTGGAATTCAGATCATTTGGTCTACCTGGTCAACTGCGCCTGGTTTCAAACCGAAATTAACCCAACATGTCCACACATATGCCTAGAGCCTTCGCGTATTATGTGCAATCCAAATTAGTGTGATGCAGATGTTCTAGGTTCTCCAAAGTGTTCTGGAATTCAGATAATTTCGTCTACCAGGTCAACTAAATACGTCTGGTTTCAAACCGAAATCAACACAAGTCCCAAGAGCCCAGATCATTTGGTCTACAAGGTCAACCACGCTTGGTTTCAAGCCGAAATCAACCCAGCATGTCCACCGAAGTTTTGAAACGCGTAGAGGGTTACGGCAAGGTGATGGTCTTTTCTGTCTGCTATTCAACATCGCTTTGGAGGGAGTAATACGCAGGGATTGAGACGAGTGGTACGATTTTCACGAAGTCCGTCCAGTTATTTGGTTTCGCCGACGACATTGATATCATGGCACGTAACTTTGAGAGGATGGAGGAAACCTACATCAGACTGAAAACGGATTGGACTAGTCATCAACACGTCGAAGACGAAGTACATGATAGGAAGAGGCTCAAGAGAGGTCAATGTAAGCCACCCACCACAAGTTTCTATCGGTGGTGACGAAATCGAGGTGGTTGAAGAATTCGTGTACTTGGGCTCACTGGTGACCGCCGATAACAATACCAGCAGAGAAATTCGGAGACGCATAGTGGCTGGAAATCGTACGTACTTTGGACTCCGCAAGACGCTCCGATCGAATAGAGTTCGCCGCCGTACCAAACTGACTATCTACAAAACGCTTATTAGACCGGTAGTTCTCTACGGACACGAGACCTGGACGATGCTCGTGGAGGACCAACGCGTACTGGGAGTTTCGTAAGGAAAGTGTGCGTACCATCTATGGTGGGGTGCAGATGGCGGACGGTACGTGGAGGAGGCGAATGAACCACGAGTTGCATCAGCTGTTGGGAGAACCATCCATCGTTCACACCGTGAAAATCGGAAGACTGCGGTGGGCCACGCACGTAGCAAGAATGTCGGACAGTAATCCGGTGAAAATGCTTCTCGACAACGGGGGTAGATCGATCAGGTGGAGGACGATTTGCGGACCCTCCGTAGACTGCGCGGTTGGCGAAGTGCAGACATGGACCGAGTTGAATGGAGAAGACTTTTATGTGCAGCACAGGCCACTCCGGCCTTAGTCTGGTAATATATAAATAAATGTCCACAGAAGTCCCTAGAGCCCTTGCGGTAAATCTTAATCGGTAAATTTTATTTGGTAAATCGAAATCTTCTACATTTCAAATGGACTCAGCAAAAACAAAATTGGGGTCCCTAGAAACATAACAAACTTGAAAACTACAGGAAACTAGATTAAGTGGATAAGACAACCGTGAAAGAATTGTGAAAATCGTGTAGAAGATGTCCGGGATCCTGCTGTTTGAAATCACGATTCTAATGATTTCTTGATCGCAGTTTTTGACCTGTTAACCAACATGCAATTAGGTTGAAGTTTCTTATTATACAAGTTCCATGCAAATGGATGAGATCAAATTTGCGAAAAAGTTTAGTTACAAGATGACTCATCGCACAAATGTACCATACGCCTCCATATGCTTCTATGTGTATATGCTGCTGAACAGTTTTCACAATCGCTACCTATCGTTTACCCTAAGAGGCTCATTTTTGCCCGAAAATCACTCATATTCAGATATCGTAATAACTTAGTATTTTAACTTATCTGAACATGGATTCATGCAAACATGCAAGTGATTTCAACGCGGTTAAAGCGAAATCCCTTTCATACTTTGTGACCAAATAATATCGGAATTCGTCGATTTTAGAGGTCAAGATCTACAAATGCAACACATTCATTCATTTATTTAGTCTACATCTATACAGATAACACTAAATCAACAATTTGACGCCACAATACACGGTTCGAGGCCGCATCTCTCCATCCTCGAATACGCCCCACGCTCGCCAAGTCGTTCTGCACCTGGTCTGCCCATCTCGCTCGCTGCGCTCCACGTCGTCTCGTACCTGCCGGATCGGAAGCGAACACCATCTTTGCAGGGTTGCTGTCCGGCATTCTTGCAACATGCCCTGCCCATCGTACCCTTCCGGCTTTAGCTACCTTCTGGATACTGGGTTCGCCGTAGAGCTGGGCGAGCTCATGGTTCATTCTTCGCCGCCACACACCGTCTTCTTGTACACCGCCAAAGATGGTCCTAAGCACCCGTCTCTCGAATACTCCGAGTGCTTGCAAGTCCTCCTCGAGCATTGTCCATGTTTCATGTCCGTAGAGGACTACCGGTCTTATTAACGTCTTGTACATGACACATTTAGTGCGGTGGCGAATCTTTTCGACCGCAGTTTCTTCTGGAGCCCGTAGTAGGCCCGACTTCCACAGATGATGCGCCTTCGTATTTCACGACTAGCATTGTTATCAGCCGTTAGCAAGGATCCAAGGTAGACGAATTCCTCCACCACCTCGAAGGTATCCCCGTCTATCGTAACATTCCTTCCCAGGCGGGCCATTTCGCGCTCAGTTCCAAAGCATGTACTTTGTCTTCAATCCAACTTTTGTTGCTTCACGTTTCAGGCGGGTGTACAGTTCTGCCACCTTTGCAAATGTTCGGCCGACAATGTCCATGTCATCCGCGAAGCAAATAAATTGACTGGATCTGTTGAAAATCGTTCCCCGGCTGTTACACCCGGCTCTCCGCATGACACCTTCTAGCGCAATGTTGAACAACAGGCATGAAGGTCCATCACCTTTTCTTAGTTCACGGCGCGATTCGAACGAACTGGAGTGTTCGCCCGAAATCTTCACACAGTTTTGCACACCATCCACCGTTGCTTTGATCAGTCTGGTAAGCTTCCCATGGAGCTGTTCTCGTCCATAATTTTCCATAGCTCTACGCGGTTTATACTGTCGTATGCCGCCTTGAAATCAACGAACAGATGGTGCGTTGGGACCTGGTATTCACGGCATTTTTTAAGGATTTGCCGTACAGTAAAGATCTGGTCCGTTGTCGATCTGCCGTCAACGAAGCCGGCTTGATAACTTCCACGAACTCGTTCACTAATGGTGAGAGACGAAGGAAGATGTTCTGGTATATAACTTTGTAGGCGGCATTAAGGATGGTGATCGCTCGAAAGTTCTCACACTCCAGTTTGTCACCTTTCTTGTAGATGGGGCATATAACCCTTTCCTTCCACTCCTCCGGTAGCTGTTCGTTTTCCCAGATTCTGACTATCAGTTTGTGCAGGCAAGTGGCCAGCTTTTCCGGGCCCATCTTGATGAGCTCAGCTCCGATACCATCCTTACCAGCTGCTTTATTGGTCTTTAGCTGTTGAATGGCATCCTTAACTTCCCTCAAGGTGGGGGCTGGTTGGCTTCCATCGTCCGCTGAACTGACGTAGTCATCTCCTCCGCTGCCTTGACTTTCATTGCCTGTACTCTCAGCGCCATTCAGATGTTCCTCGTAGTGCTGCTTCCACCTTTCGATCACCACACGTTCGTCCGTCAAGATGCTCCCATCCTTATCCCGGCACATTTCGGCTCGCGGCACGAAGCCTTTGCGGGATGCGTTGAGCTTCTGATAGAACTTGCGTGTATCTTGAGAACGGCACAGCTGTTCCATCTCCTCGCACTCCGCTTCTTCCAGGCGGCGTTTCTTCTCCTGAAAAAGGCGGGTCTGCTGTCTCCGCTTCCGTCTATAACGTTCCACGTTCTGCCGGGTACCTTGCTGCAGCGCGACCGCCCGCGCTGCGTCCTTCTCCTCCAGAATCTGTCTGCACTCTTCGTCGAACCAATCGTTCCGTCGACTTCGACCCATATACCCGACGTTGTTCTCCGCAAATGCAACACATGATCATCGTGAATACAAATTTACATACTGTCATACTCATACTTTGAGTAGAACTGACCGATTAAGCCCATAAAGAAATCACTTACAATCAATTTCTCGTTCCAATAGAAAGGTAAATATTCCGAAACTTTTCAAATGACTCTGGAGATAGTTGAATTTTTTTTGTAGTATTCAAAACGTGGGGGTGCCAAACCTTATTGACCCTTCCCATTGTTAAAATGAGTTGATAGGATTTGTGAAACTAGCAACACTGTTAATTGAATGTGCTGAGGAAATGTAGAGTGAGGTTGTGATGAATTCGGCGGCTTGTAAATTGAATTAGAAACTAGGGGCCGTACTCATATTACGTAAGCACTTATGGGAGGAGGGGGGGTCTGTCAATATCTTACGCGCTATATAAATAAAAAATCTTTTGTATGGAAAAAATCTTACATGGGGGGAGGGGGGTCGAAAAACCCAGAAAAATTGCTTACGTAATAAGTGTACGGTCCCCTAGATTGTTAGTCACTTTAATTATATATCATGTTTTATAGTTACTAATTGAAAATAAATTCCAGCTTTGAAGCTGTGTGTAAGACACTGCTGTCACATGAGTTTCATTCAAGCCAATAAAAAACCATCGCAACACCAGTACTGGCTTTTTAGCAGGTCGTGCAGTTCCTGGTTGGTCACCGAGCTACAAGTGAGATGTCCAACGATTCCATCTTCCGTGGCGTTCACGCCGGTCAGCCCGTGGACACTCCACCCCAGTTTCGACCTGACTGATATCGGCTCTTCTGACCACCCTATTCTAGACTCAATTGAAGCGTAAAGGTGGATATCCTTCAGCCCGATCAGAATCTGCGGCGTTGTTTGGGGAACATCTGAAATCGGCAGGTCTCGAAGGTGGCTGTACTGCTTCACCACTTCTGACACAGCTAGTGAATGCTGCGGAAGCTTGAGGTTCTCCACCGTGTGGGCACTCTTGATGAGGAAACGTTGCGCTGATCATCGTGCGGAGATGAGCATGTTTGCACACTGCGAGTCTTTCTCGACTCGTGAGACTCCAGCGGTCCAGCGTCTTCTCCACAAACGAAAGTATTCACCGAGTAGATTCCGGTATGCAGGCATCATATGGAAAATGGCGAATGGTTTTGGTTGAATAGCGTGGATATTGCAATTTGAACCGGCCACTGATCTCGGTGGATGCCGAAGTGGATCGTGGCACTCCTTGCACCCGCCGATGTTGCAACGTAAATTTAACTTGCAGCTGACAGTACCGTGCTCGTTCAGACACAGCTGACACAGCTTCCATCTGTGAACCGCTTCGCATCGCTAACTGTAGTGGAGTCTACGAAACTTCTCGCAGTTTATTGGATCCGGTGATTTACTCTTCCACAGATCCTGCACGGCCTTCTCTCCTTCGCAGGCGGACTCGAATTTATACTCTCCACCGCATCATGCGCGTGAAGGTACCCTTCGCTAGCTCTGCTTCTTGGTTTCGCCTTCTTCGAATTGAGCTCTCCGGACCGGGATGCTTCTCAGTAGGCCGCCACTTCACTTGCATCCTTCACTATACGTGACAGGAAATTGGACAACGTTCGCAGCGTCGCCACCTTGCTTTTTCTTCGGTATCGTATCCATTCCAACTGAGTTCCTGCAGGCAGTTCCTTCTCTACCAGCACTTGAATAAGCATGGGGTTCACCAAGTGCGAAGTTAACCCAGCGAGCTGTTGGACCACCACACCGAAACTGATGAAACTCGCCAACCGGTCCGCTTTCGGAGGTGCGGCGTTGCGCAATTTTGCAAGCAGCATGTTCAACAGACGCTCAGGTCTCCCATACAGCATCTGCAGCGTGTCTATTATTTTCGGGCCTGATTTCGGCAATAGCAACCTACTTCTGACCGCTTCCAGCGCCTTACCTTTCAGTCACTCCTCTAGCTGAGTCAAATATTCCACGTCGGAAAAGCTACACGCCTTTGTCGACGTCTCGTAGCTACTGACGAACATCGGTCATTCTTCCAACTTGTCAGAAAAAGTTGGCAACTTCCTGGACAGGAATTACCGAGGGGACATTCATAGAAAATTTACTGTTTCTCTAACTAGCGCTTCTTTACCGGTTGCAACGGCCACTATATTCCGTTTATATTGTATTGTCGTGCTTTACAAATATTCAGGATTTCATTCAATTACTTTAACTAATATAATCCTCCTTCCTGCTTATGTTTTACTTACGGCTTATTTTTGTTTACCTTTTTTCTCCTGCTCACACACACTAACGCCCATACTGCTACCCTGCTGCTACCATTTTGCCTCGACAACATCGGTTGTTTGCGAAGCGGATGCACCGTGCACAAAGCAATCACCTTGAGCCGATCTCCAAAGATACATCTCCGCCTTCTGGTACTCGTCTCGCTTCAGCGGCACTATCTTCGTTCGCACATTTTCTTTGACCACGCTCCTAATTCGTGTAGCGGCCGGAACGGCCTCGATTTCCAACCCATCTCGTTTCCTTCTGCAGTTCGATGCGAATCGTCGTCAATGAAATTCGACAGCGCTTCTACGTACAGAACCTGCGAGTAGAGATGAAGAGGATTGGGGAGCCTGCATTTGGTGTATGTAAGGTGCAGAAATGTCGATCGAAAAACCCAAGGTTGGCTCCACTACCGAAGTCGCGCGTAATATCGCATTTGCCACTGTTCTGCCATACCGGCGTGGACTATTGTTTACCGCTGACTGTCACGGTTGGTCGCGGATAGGAGAAAAGGGAAACCTGCCTGTTCACCTGTATGACAACGAGGGCTGTCCACCTTGAGATTGCTCACAGCTTGATGGCTCAAGCGTGTCTGATGGCGATACGGCGGTTCGTGTGCCGTAGAGGTAAGCCTTTAGAATTTTACTCAGACAACGGCACGAACTTCCAAGCAGCGAGCAAGACAATCGTACAGCAGATCGGCATCGAGTGCGAAGACGAGTTCACGGATTCCAGAACACGCTGGAACTTCAAACCGCCCAGCGCACCTCACATGGGTGGTGTTTGGGAGCGATTGGTCCGCTCTCTGGAGGCAGCACAAACCGTGCTGAACGACGGGAGTACGATAGCCGACGAAGTGTTGCTGACAACGATTGCGGAGGCTGAAGACCTAATCAATTCCCGGCCGTTGACATACGTCGGCCTGGAACCGGGAACAGAAGAAGCGTTGACGCCAAACCATTTTGTTCGTGGCATCGGTACGATCGGTGAAGACCATCCTGTTACACCTATGAGTGAAGCCGAAGCACTTCGAGACCGATACCAGCGTCTGGCGGACAAACTGTGGGCTCGGTGGGTATCCGAGTATTTGCCTGTGGGGAAACTATTTTAGAAATCTGAAACAAAAAATCAAAAGTGCAGCATATGTGAACCGGCTGGACCAGAAGAATTGATCTGATGTTGGTTCAAAATCAGGCAATCAGGAAACGAGAAAACATTTTATTGAGAAGTATCAAAATCACCTTAAGTTAAAAAAACGTCGTAAGTCCAAAAGAGAGTCTCTCTTTGTTTACTTTCTCTTTCAATTATTATGAAGCCATACTAACAGTTACATCGGATTTTTCAACAGAGATCTGAAGAAAATAGCTTTCTATCGTGTTGAGGTTGTTGCAATATATGCCAAGCTAGTTTAGATATTAGTGAAAGAGAGCGTAATGAAAGATAGTCTCTCATTTGGACATACGACGTTTTCAAAAATCATGCTAGAATTCGTTTTATCAATCTTTGTCAAAGTGAAAAATTCCCAAACAATGAGTTCACAGTCAAACATGTTGAATGCGCGGAGCACAAAAAGGCACGTTTCCCAACATGATATGGATATGATATAATTAATCAGTTGTTTATCACTTTTTTTTTAATTTTTCGTGAAGAAAAATTTACACAAACTTTTCAGAAAAACATAAAAAAATTCAATTAATTGCATATTATTCGGCAACTCGGCCGTATGAAAACCATTTTTTTGTTAAATATCTTGGCTGTGCATATGCACAGCACATGTTTCGAAATGGACAAATTGATATGAAATTTGCGAAAAAGAATCCAGAATACCAGCCCGCCCAACCTGTTGTTGGGAGGCATGGAGTGCGATCCTCTCGTTTAATAAACAATGTGCACTCGCTTGACTGTGGATATACAACAGTAAAGCACATGTGGAGATGGGACAAATCAAGCATCCGAAAGATATTCAATTTGCAAAAAAGAGAGCTAACCGCGGTGGAGGTTGGTACTCGGATTCTGATGGCTTTTCCGCAAACGTGACCTTTAAGTGGTCTTGTTATGTAGGGGTTATCACGCCTATCTAGAGAGTAGGAGGTTGAGGGTTCGAGTCCCTCCAAGACACGTGGATCCTTTTTCGCAAATTTGTCAATTTGTCCATTTCGAAACATGTGCTGTGCATATGCACAGCCAAGATATTTAACAAAAAAATAAACAAAAATTGTTTTTCTCCGCATTAACAGTGAACTCTCGGATGAATTTTGACATGAAAGTGAATCCGATGGATAAAAATCCAACCTTACTAATTATACAACTACTATAGTTGGCGAAACATGTTTATGCAACACTAATAACAGCAACTTGTAATTTATTTACCATATGAGAAATTCCTTGATTTTTATATCTAAGAATTCCAATCGGATTTCTTTCTTCAGAAAATCCCATTGAAATTTATCCAAAAATTAACCAAAGCCATGTTAAGGAAATCTCTGATTTTTAACAAAAATCCTGTGTAATAATTCCAGGTGTATTTAACATCGAAGTTTCACCCAGGAAGAATGTATGGATGAGTTGTAGACAATTTTCGAAGCAACTACTGGAAAATTTTCTTCGTTAGAGAAATTCTTAGAAGTAGGTATTCCTTCCAATAAGCAAATATAATCAAAATCAATTAGAATTATCAGATTCTTGAAAAACAGTTCTAATTTTACCTTTCGTGATCACTGTGCCTCGGTCGTCTACGCGGTCGGATGGTTTGTTACAGACTGAAAATCGAAACGTTGCATAATTTCCAAACCAATCATGCATACGTCCACGGCATTCAACCGACGTGGAACCCTTCCACCTCACAGAAGGAACCACCAAATTCTCGAACAGCTGCCGCCTGATGCTCTATGGTAATTTATTGTAAAAAAGTGGGATTCTGTTTTCTACCTGCATGCCGTCCGTGGTGCACCTTTCTGTTGTTCATTATACATACCGATTTTTTCACCCATCGTTGTATAAATATCCTAATTCCGGACCCTCTTTCCTCCCGGGCTCCGAGCGACATGGAAATATACATTTTCATTTGAATGCACGCGTCCGAATTTGTGCCTCTGGGTGGCGGTGCGGTGTCATATTCTCTATTTTTTCCGGTAACCTTTTGGGCAATTTTCGGCACGGGCTGCATGCAGATGTGCAACCGACAAGGAAGGGACATATTTGAACGGTTTTAGAATGATCCGGAAGAGCAAGGTAATCAAATCGAATGGCATAGGAGAATCCGGATTTTAATTCGAATTCTTTGCCAGACGGGTTCACAATGCATGGTGGAACGGTTCGTTTAAGTTAATAACAATGACAGCGAATAAAAACCAAGCTCTCGAGTTCGTTGTCATTTGAAAGCTAAAGGTGTTTAGGATTTCTTTTTCTTCAAGTGTACTTTAGATCAATATTTGAATATTTGAAAACAAACCTCAAAGACCCTGTTGAAACTGAGAGTTTTCATCCGGTATGATGTTTGTCGCATGTTAGAATCTGCTTTTGTTGTATTTCAAACAAAAATTAAACACGATTGTGAGACGACTTGTGGATGCTTGCAATATGAACACATGGTCAAGATTCAGTGAATTGGTTTATTTCAAAAATGAAATGAAAATTTGTCGTACATCATTAGTAACAGAAATTTTGAAATGTCTATGGAACTCTGATATAGAATTACTCTCACAATCAAACCCCCTTGATTCTTCACACCAAACTTAGGATCACAAACAGGATGACAAAATGACACATAAATCAACATCGGAAAGCTATCAAATACAGTCCGACACAAAAGCAAAAGTCGCACATCTTGCACAATGGCCTAATAAATAAAAATTTTCCACCGATCATCGACGGACCAAGGGAAGGAACCTTTCCCATCGAGATCGAAAACACACCGTTACAAAACCATGACAAGTCATTTCGAATCGAATGTGCAAGAAAAAAACTGCGTTAAACTAAACGAAATCATATCTGCTGGGATTACGGTGTTCGATGGATATCGCATTTTTTAAAACACGTACATGTTCGGTCGAAAATTTTAAACTGCCTCATCCTCCGATTCCCAACCCTTGCCTGGCAGAAATCGTCCGTCTTCGCCGGAAGGGTGATAGTTCAACGGTAACAGTCATCATCGGGACCCCGGCGATATAGAGTAAAAGGGTTCAATTATTGATTAATGTCAGTATGTGACATGGGACAATAGAGATCCGGACCGAGGGACCAAATTGACTGGTGTCCCACACGTCGTCGTCACCGTTCCTGCAGTCAGTCAATAGTTCGGGAGTGGAATCCCAAGGCCGAGTCTTAGGGATTGGGTTGAAAAAATGGTTTATCTCTTCCGCAGGGCTACCACCAGGCGGAGTGTGTAGACTGGCTGGCGCAGTTACGGTGCAAATTTTAGATTTTTTTTTGTCCCATCACGAACGATGAGTAGGTTTAGACAAAAAGGGTGGTTTATTTGTTTGGATTCACGTACAGCTTCTATTGGGAGTGAAAAATATTGATTTTAAAATTCAAGAGGTATTTATAGCTCCTAGCTGCGTGTGTGGCAAAATAGCGCCGCTTATGAATGTTAAAGAAAATACCAAAACGAGTTTAAAAAACCTGGTTTACTGTGTTTGCAAAAACTCGCAAACTTTGGCACGATATGCTGACGCTGCTGATTTTTTGATATTTTTTCTAATGCCAAAACAATTTTTGTCAACAATAATTTTCTCGATTGTTGTGTTAAAATCTTATAAACCTTCGAAAAATATAATATTTGAATAAATTTGTATGATAAGAGAAAGAAAGTTATTCCGCAAAAACATGTGTTTTTTCTTGTACAACAATTTGGTTAAAAGACAAAAAAGTGAAAATTCTTTAGAGGGGAGGTTTTCCACACAAAATGTGTAAAGTTTGTTATATAAAAATAGAAACTCAGCCTTTTCGCCAAAGCTGTTTGTAGCAGTATTCGTTATAACATTGCATTGTGATAACAGAGCTTATTCGATGCTCCAATAACATTTTCTACATCCTACTCCAAGTTCCCACCTGTTTTAATGTCACCTTTATTTTTTGTTGCTGCTGATTTTTGGGGCTTGTTTATAGTTTAGCAAGAAGAAACAATTGAATTGAAATAAGTTTAATAAAACAGGTGTAAAATGGCTATTTGGTCATAAAACCTTTCAGGCTCAAGAGGTCATATATGGAAAATGGAAAATGGATGTATAAAACCGCACAATGGATAAAAATTATCTCTATCTTCAGTTAAAGTTTGAAATCAACACATCTAAATACCATCCATGGGCAATCAAGGCCTTACGACAACTAAGGACGTCCTGAACATGGTAAAGTTTGGTAATGGAGAATATGAGGCATATTGGCAGCTTACTGTACTCTTTCAAAATAGATTTATTTTTAAACGTATATCCGTAGAATTATCTTTATTGGACGTCCTAGGCCATTCAAACTATTCTTGAGTTTAGGACTTGAGATCTACAAGTGCAAAACTTTTTTTCGATACTCAAAGTTTCTAGATGGATTAAACCTTGTCCGGTTCTCTATTGAATATTGAATATTGTTTTCACTATTCTTTCTTCCGACATCCGAACTAAGTGGCCTGCCCACAGAAGTCTGCCGTTTTTAGACGATTCTAAAGTTTTTCTTCTATGTAGACTTGACACAGCTCGGTATTCATGCGTCTGCGCCACCAGCCGTTTTCTAGTTGCCCTTCGAGTATTGAACGCAGCATTTTCGTTTCTTTTAATCCACGTTTCATGTTCGCAAAGGGCTACTGGTTGATCCAGAATTTCATACAAAGCAAATTCCGCTGTCTGCATGTTCCGGGACCGAAAGACTTGAAATCTACAATTGCTAAAAAGCTTTTTTGGTTACGCTAAGCTTTGACAAGCATTCATTTATATTTATTTCATCTCCTGGAATATCAACATACATCTGAAGATAGTTTAGATATTCTAGGTCATTCAAACTATCTTTAAGATTCAATTGACAGTTGGTGCAGCGGCTTTTCTCACTACTCAAACTGTTGATACGTACTCAACTATATCCATTAAGTCTCCTAGAAATCTACAGACATCGTAAGATAGTTTTTTCTATTCTGGCTTATCCAATATGGTACGAAAGATCTACAGCTGCTGAAAAATCTGAAATGATGACTGATAATGATTAACGATCAATTCCATTTTTGACAATGATTAACGATTATGAATAATGAAAAAAAAGCTTGAAATATGATTAACGATTATCGATCGTGATTAAATGTTGGCACACTATGTGTATGATTAATGATTAACGATTATGAATGATCAAATTGAATGATTTGCATAGTGATCAATAATCAAGTAACCTTTATTCCAAATTGGGTTATTAAAAGGTATAAAAATTATATGATTATGATTAAAGATTAATGAATAAAAGCGAGGTATGCAATGATTAAAATTGATGATTAATGAATAAACTCAAAACAATTATGAATATGATTAGTGATTAATGATTAAATGTAAAATTCTTTGATTATGATTAATGAATAATGATTGAATAAACCATTATCATGATTAAATCTATGATTAATCACTAACGCTCTGATACTATGTAGCTATATGTTTGTATGTTTGTGTGTATGATCCAGAATAACTTCTGAACCCCTTGGCCGATTTCAACCAAATTTGGAATACACTTTCTTTATCTTAAGGAGACGACGATAGGGGTGTTAGGAGAAAGTGAAAGTTTGTCTCTTGTCCAGTCGTGTTTCTCCAGCAGAAGTGTGATCTTCAGTAGTTTGAATAGTTTGCAGTAGCCATCGAACAAGTAAGTGCAGTGCGTGATTTAGTCGTCGGGAAAGATATAAAATATCTATCTGGTGTTCGGTGGCTCATGCGCATGTATTGCGCTTTGATCCGGTCGAAACAAACGCGATCTTCAATAGTTTGTTGTAGCCATTGAGCAAGTGAGTACAGAGTGCTGCGCTTCCGTTCGGTCATCCAAAACGCGAATCTCCTCAGTTTTCATATGCCACCGGGTGTGCATGTTTTAACTTTTAACTCGTCGCGAAACAGCGTATTAGTGTTATTTTCCATCCCATAGATCGCATCGCCTACATCGAATCCAGATAAATTATCCTTTGTAACTAAAACGGTATCCTATCCCAAGACAATCGTGGAGATGCAGAGGTATACTCGGTCTCTGGTAGCAACGAGAGTCGGACTAACAATTCTTCCCTTTCTATATTCGAGCTCCCGAAACGTGTACATTGAGAACGGGTAGCCAATCCCAAGCTCCATTCATTGTGTTCTCTGTACAATTTCGCAAGTCAACAATCACGGAACAGCAACTTCGAATTGTGCGGTCATAATGCTCATGCTCAATTTATAAGTTTATAAAATTTATAGGGATTTGAACCAGAGATTCCTTCGCGAATTTTTTCAGGGGCTTCTTCAAGAAATCCTTCAGGACGGACTTGATTCATGAAACTCTTTCGAACAATCCCATAAAAAATCCATCGTAAATACCTTCTGGAGGAATATACCGGAGCAGTTTGTGGAGGATTTTTTTGAGTTTACTTTAAGGAATTTCTGGGTGAACTACAAAACATATTGCCAAAACATTTTATTGAAGAAACTGTAGAGAAATTTATTAAAGTATTCCGCGGTTTCTCTTGGAGAAACTTGAGAAAGAGAAAGCAGGTGTATTCGCGGAATAATTTCCAAGGACGTAATTTGGGTGAAGGTATCAGGAAAAAATGGGAACTCTCTGAAGGAATTTCCGTGAGGGCTGTGGTAAATGTTTCTGTGGGAATTGCCGGGAGAACTTCAAATATACAATTTGCAAATGCATTTTCGTGTGCATTCTAGAGGTATGTATTTCCTAAAGAATTACTGAAGAATTCCAAAACTATTCTCCTGGAGCTTCTTGAAAGAATGTTTTGGGAAATACCTGGAGGGATTTCCGGATTTTTTTTGGCGGAATTCACAATTGAATTTTCATAGTCAAGTATACCTAGAAAACTTCCAAAGATATTTCCGGAAAAATTCCCGAGAAGTTCGGTGGAAATTTTGGGAGAGTTCTCGAAGTAATTTATAATTAGGATAGTTTTGATCACAAGTGACTTTATCGAAATTAATTTATTGATCATCCACATTCTAGAGGAACTGCGAGATGAAATCCTGGTAGAACTTCTGGACGAAATTCTGAAAGAATTTCCGGATGACATCCTGGAGGAACTTCCGAACGACATTCTGAAGGAACTTCTGGACGAAATCCTAGAAGAAATTCCGGACGAAATCTTCTGGACGAAATCAGGAAGGAACTTCTGGACGGAATCCTCAGAGGTACTTCTTGAAGAAATCCTGAAGAAACTTCCGGACGGCATCCTGGAGGAACTTCTGGAGGACATCCTGGAGTAGCTTCCAGACGACATCCTAGAGGAACTGCCAGACGAAATTCTTAAGGAACTTACGGACGACATCCTGAAAGAACTTTCGGACGAAATGCTGAAGAAACTTTCGGACGAATCTTCGAGGAACTTCCGGATGACACCCTGAAGTAAATGGCCAGGGAGTAACGACTTCTTGAAGGAACTTCGGAATGACGTCCTGGAGGAACCTCGGGACGAAATTCTGGAGGAACCTACAGGACGACATCCTGCAGGAACTTCCAGACGAAATCCTGGAGGAACTTTCGGTCGACATCCTAGAGGAACTTCCGGACGACATCCCGGAAGAACTTTCGGATGAATTCCTGAAAGAACTTCCGAACGACATCTTCGAGGAACATCGGGATTTCCCGCACTTTTTTTGAGTTTTCTGACCATCGCAACATAATTGCAACTTCTTTTCGACATACATCTGCAATGCAAATTTAACTGAATAAAAAAAGTATACGTTTTTTTTCTAGGGGATTTTCCAATAAAAAGCATTTAAAAAATGGTTCATTTGTGCAATCCAAATTTTCTTACCAATAAAATTAAATATTGTCTAAATATTATCTAAATTTGTCGCTAAAGATTCGAAAAAAATTGCATCACGTTTTTAAAATGGAAGTTTATCTATACCTATCTGGTTGGCTACAGCCTCGATACACCTATGCCTGACGTATTGTAGATAATCGTCGGTCTTGGGCGATGTTCCTCCAGTTTCCCCGAACGTTCAGGGTCCCCAGGTCCGATTCCACCCCGTCGTGCAGCCAGCGTGTTCGTAGCCTTCCACGAAGTCGCCGGCGTCTATCTGGTTCTCTGTTGAATATTATTTTCGCTATTCTTTCTTCCGGCATTCGCACTAAGTGACCAGCCCACTGAAGTCTGCTGTATTTTATACGATTCACAATATTTTCTTCTTTGTATACTTGATACAGCTCATGACTCATGCGAGAGAACGATCGCGCGGTCGGCCGAATTATTGTGTTCTGCATTGCGCGGCCGGTAATAAAATTAATCAGTTCAGTGCGTGTTCTATCATGTTTCGGATAGCAGAACGATCGCTCGGTCGGGTGATTAATGGTGTTCTGCATTGCGCGACCGGTAATAAAATTAATCAGTTCAGTGCGTGATCTCTCTTGTTCCGGACAGCAGAACGATCGCGCGGTCGGCCGAATTATTGTGTTCTGCATTGCGCGGCCGGTAATAAAATTAATCAGTTCAGTGCGTGATCTCTCTTGTTCCGGACAGCAGAACGATCGCGCGGTCGGCCGAATTATTGTGTTCTGCATTGCGCGGCCGGTAATAAAATTAATCAGTTCAGTGCGTGATATCTCTTGTTTCGAAGCGGGCTTGGTAGTCATATGGCTACTGCTTCTGCCTCATACGCAGGAGGTCGTGGGTTCAATCCCAGGTCCGTTCCATTCTCCTACTCTGTATCTTTCTCTTTATTTCTCATGTTCTAGCAATCGCTAGAACTGGAAATGGACTTCCATACCGTTTCCATTACTATTCCTATACCTTCAACTTGAGTATTCTATCAGTAATCTGCTAGAATTGGAAATGAACTATAGAGCTCGTTTCCTACATCCAATTAGAAATTTCATCAGTTACCTTCTCCTATCTATCACATTGGCAGCTCGTTAACCAAGACGGACCTCTGCCTCTCCAACCTAACCCAGAAATTCCAACAAATTCCGCATGAACTCGTGGCAAGTGCAGAGGTATATTCGGCTTGCAGTGGGCGAGTGATTGCATCATCATTTCCTTCCCCTTCCCTATATTGACTTGCATTCTGACGTGGCAGGCGCCTGTATGACCTAACAAATGAGATCACCAGTACTTGCACATTGAAGATGTGTGCTAGTCCCAAGCAAACATCTGTTGGTTCCCTGTGCAAGAACAGCTGATCTGGTCATGATGGAGTAGCAACTACGAGCAGTCAATCAAGCTCAAGCTCAAGCTTGATACAGCTCATGACTCATGCGAGTATTGTACGCAGCACTTTTCGCTCGAAAACCCTGAAATCTCATCGGTCTGCCTCTTTTAATGTCCATGCTTCATGTCCACAAAGGGCCACTGGTAGAATCAGAGTTTTGTATAGAGCAAATTTCGTTTCTTCAATGAATGTGGGCTTCGTGGCCGTGCGGTAGGCGACGTCAATCGTCTAGACGCATGTGCTGTGGAGTGTGGGTTCGATTTACGCCCCGCTAAGGAGAAAACTTTTCGTAAAGCGGAAAAGTTCTCCACTGGTCCACTGGATGTTATGTGTATGTCCTGTCCGTTGTCTCATGCTAGATGTTATGTGTTCAGTCTGTGCGACCTCTGGTCGAAGACGGTGATTCTGTCTTTAAAAAAAAAGAAAGCAAATAGCTGATATTATAAAATTGTAAATATGATTCAATTTTTGAAATAAACTCTGCGTCTGAAATAAGGCGAAGAAATATGATATCCAATCGCCAACAGTTTGTTTTGTATTAGACAAATATGAATGTATTTTTTTGATAAAAATCCATCTTTCTTTCTTTTTTTCTTTCCTTTATTTCTGTGAATTTTGAAATTACTTAAGTTCTTCAGGTTTAACTTAACCAAGAAATGAATAAATATAAACTTGTAAAAAACAAACAAAAAATATACCAAAAAAACCTTAATTATTAAATAAGCACATGTTTCGAAACGGACAAATTGATTTGAAATCTGTGAGAAAGAATCCACTTGTCTTGCAGGGACTCGAACCTTCAACCTCTTACTTTCTAGATAGGCGTGATAACTCGACGTGATTATTTGGAATGCTTCTTCTGATCCTGCTTATGAGTTGCTTCGTGTCTTTGGCCTTTCGCTTGAACATAACGAAGAATTTTTCACAAACTTTCCGAACCCGTTAATGTCCAAATAATTACTCGCGGAAATTTCTAAAATATTCTTGTGGATATTTAGAATAATTTCTCAGGGAGTTTCCAAAAATTCTGAGGGGTTTCTTCGAGAACTCCTCTTGCATATTCCAAAAAGCTTCCAAGAATTTGGAAATTCCAAGTAATTTCCCGTGAAAATTCTAGAAAGTGAAGAATAATTTCAAAAAAAAAATTGTGGGTGCTCCAAGGATTTTCTGGTGGAATCTGCAAAGAGCTTCAAATGGAAATACTAAAAAGTTTTCCAAAAGATTAAATATTCAGAAGAAATTTCTGAAGATATCCGAAATAGTTTGACGTCGAAAGGCAGGTTATAACTTCAGTGAAATTAAGTAGATTTTTTTTGATAAATTCAAAATATTCTCCCGTTTATATTGTGCAAAATTTCCGGAGAACTTTAAAAAAAATCAAACAAATGAACACAATAAAAAATTACGACGTCGCTCCACGCCGCCACCGACACTGGCTACAAAGGCTTTCAGCGTGAAACCGAAAACGCTGTCGTCGTTTTTCGGAGCCGCGCACATATTTGATTCCTCCTGTACTCCTCTACCCTTTAGTCCACCTATTTCCAAAAAAAATAATCAATCCAGAATACTTATGTTGTGCAGAGGCAGCCTCTTCAATAATGCAAGCCTCTTTAATAAAAATTGAGAAAAAATACTTACGCTATTCCGTTTGCGTTTACACTTTTGGAATAACACCCCCCCCCCGTCCTCTTTCGTAGACAAAGTTTCACGATGATTATTGAAAAAATTCATCAAAGAATATCTGAAGACAAGAATCTTTTGTGATTTTCTCTTGTAATCAAAAAGAACTGACCGTCGAGACTCTAAAATATTATTCTTGGAAGTTCATAATAATTTTTCATGGAGTTCCGGAAGAATTTTTCACGGTTATTCGGAATATTGTTCACGGATGTAAAGGTCATCATAATTGATAAAAATAACTTGCTACTAAGGTCGATTTCATGCAGTGTCGTAGGACATTCATCATCGATGGATAATAATTTGCGATTGTTTATCACATATGAGTTATTCCTGCTTCTGTCTCTGCTTCCAACCATGTTATCTTGAGCCAATCTCGAGCAGGTACTCAGAATGGTCTCAATACCCACCTCGCTTTGCTGTCATCGGTGTAGCCACTTGCGCCCACCCTGCACGACACACAAGTCGAGATAACGTCGATGTGCACGCTCACGCACGATATAACATCGGATTTTTCACCCCATCCACATGGCAACGGCGACGACGACGGCGATGCCCTCCATCCACAAAGCACGGACTGTATAAAGCATAGAAAAAAATCTCATCTTCTTATGGCATGATTATAAAATTTTTGCTGACTGTCAAAAATATGATAGCAACATTCCACTCCCAATCTCGTTGCTTGGCCACTTGCCTCCCCGAGAGCAAGGATTATGACTCGGTCTTCTCGGTTTCATCTATGCTGGAGGGACGGAAAGAATCTGAATGACCCTTTTTGTATAAATGATACATGAAAATATTATGAATATGCGTGCGAGTGTGCCCGGCATCGTCTCCGTGGATCACTTCTTTATAGATCGCGCATATGAATCGCATCATATGAGACCAGCCCGGGTTGCTGGTCGGTCCACGTCCAATGCTTCGTCATATCCGCTTCTTTTGAAAACATGAACTCGAGGTTCTTTTTTTTGTGAAGCCACTTTGGGTCCAGCTATTCGCATGAAATGTTGGGGCCATGGTGATGAAGAATGACAAACTATACTGCTATAGGTACAGTAGGGCAAGAGTGACTGGGTCGATTTCGAGTCGGGTGGATGATGAGTCGTTCCTGGTGGCTCCTCATGATGGCTCGCTTCCAGTAGCTGTGGTAAGATGATGTATGGAAAATTGTTTTGAATTTTGATGAAATGAATGTTATGTGTTTCTTTTTTGTATTGTATGGTCCTTTTCAGCATCGGGTTTATTTATACCAAGCCATTTACAAGATAGCATGTTTGAGTGGAAAACTCAATTCTCTGATTCCCAAGAATGGACCGAATATGCATGAGTCTCATTAAGTTAAGCAAACTGTAGAAATTTGGTGGGCTGCAATGAGAAAATCGATTCGAATTGCTAGCTCTGAAAAAAAAACAGAACAAGCTTCTGAAAATAAAATTGCATTTATTCAATGACGATGTATATTTTGGTATAGAAAGTTATTTTGAACATTTTAGTAGAATAACTTTGTCATCTCATTTATTTTCATTATTATTCTATCTCATTTATTTTCACCACTTGATTGTAACGTTACATATACGTATTACGACCTCAACCGTAAGGCTGTCTTCACTTTTACTTCTTATTTCTTACTTGGTACAATGGAAAAATATCGAGTGGTATTCAGCCAAATAAAGCTTTCGGTCAAGCGTCAAATGACTCATTTTAGCTGTCAAACATTTTGTGAAAAAACCTTGGGCGGTATGTAACTTTTCACAATATGGTTTTTAGCGGATTATACCTTTTCGCAGGGGTATCCCTTTAGCCTTGCGAGCAAAGATGTGGGATTGCCAATCCAGAGTTGAGCGTTGGCGAGTTTTTAAGTTACACACTTTGTTCCTGTGATATTCACAATGCTTCTCTAATTAATTCTTTCTGTGATTAATTTTAGTTATATGATTAAATTTCATGACTTTTGTAGTATTGTAATGCGCAAAAAAAAAAAACAATTAGCTTATGAGACTTATTTTGTCATCTGGAAACTTATGTGATAAGAAATGAGAACACATAGGTATTCATATGTTTGGAATATGTAATTTTAACCTTGAGAAAACAAATAAAAAAACTATGTATGTAACTTGAATAATAGCAAAATAATTGTGTTTTGATATATGTATACACTTGAACATTTAAAAATGGATGGAAACCTCGAATAGATAAAAAAAATTAAGCAACACCATTTTAATCTAGAAATGTGAACCTTTGGAAATTTTTGTTAGTTTCTGATTTCTGTAATTGAAAAACAAATTTGGATCCCTTTTTATTAAATGGATCTTAACATAGGTGGCCATAGAAAATGCAGCCAGCTAGCCGTCTCGGTCAGACACTAAAGACAAGCGTATCTTATTGCTTGACAATATCTCGAATGTAGTATAGTACCCAATATTACTTGCGTTATTACGACGAATAATGCAAGCGGGCCTGGGGGCCTTCCTTAACCTTCCGCAACTCGCTTCAACTTTCATAACATGAGAACTCGCGTGTTGTAAAAAGTACAACAGTCCTAAAATCCGTTATAATGAAGCCAATTCAAATGATATCAACCTGATTTTTTTTGGGAAAATAATAAAGGGGATATATTCTCTCATTGTGGCCATTTTTTAAGTCCAATGGATCTTCTACTGGTCCTCCGGAAAATCCGAAACCAACGGAACACCGGTGAAAATAGTCCATCTTCACAATAAATGGCGCAATGTTTCTTATAAGAATTCTAAAAACTCTAAAAACTCTGAAAAAAATCTAGATCCATCTACAATCCCATGCGGCCCTATGAGTCAAGAAAAAAAAAATGATTTAGAATTCTCCCACTGTGCGGCGCTAGTGTACATGAAAATACCAGTTTGGTTCGATATCTCGAGATCTATGGGATTTAGGAAATTTCCGTCTTCTACAAAGTTGTTCAAGGATTTGAAACCAATATGTTGAGAAACTGTTAAGTTCAGAATTCAGCCGTAAGGCGGCGCTAGTGTATATGAGTTATTAGTTTGGTTAGATATCTTGGGATTAGTGGGAATTAGAAAGTTGCCGTCTTCTACAAAGTTGTTCGAGGATTGGAATCCAGTATGTTGAGAAGCTAATTAATTTATACTGTATAGGAGAGATCAGTTTGGTTTGATATCTCAGGATCTATTGGTTTTGGAAAGTTGCTATCTTCTATAAAGTTGCTCGAGCATTGGAAACCAATATATTGAGAAACCGTTAAGTTCAGAATTAAGTCATAAGGCGACGCTAGTGTATATGAGAGATCAGTTCAGTTCGATATTTCGGGATCTGTGAAATTTAGAAAATTGCCGTCTTCAACAAAATTGTTCAAGCACTGGAAACCAATATTATGAAAAATAGAATAATTTAAAATTCATCCGCAAGGAGGTGCTACTGCATATGTGATATCAGTTCTTCGATATCTTGGGATCTGGGGGATTTAGAAAATTGCCGTTTTCTACCAAGTTGTTCGGGGATTGGGAACCAATATGTTGAAATATTAAGTTTAAAATTCATTCGTAGAGTTGAAGTGATGAACTTTGTTAAAAACTTAAAAATCACTCTAATAAAGTTAAAAAAAAATCGTAGAGTAGTGATAGTACATGTAAGACCACCAGTTTGATTATATAACCCCGGATCTGTGATATTAGAGAGTGGCCGTCTTCTTCACAGCTGATCGAGGATGAAAACCATTATTCTGAAAAACTGTTTAGTTTGGATTACATTCGCTGGGTGGTGATATATGGATCAACCAGTTTTGTTAGATGTCGCAGGATATTTATAAGTGCCGTCATTTACAGTTATTTGGGATTTGAAAACCAATGTGTTCAGAAAAGTGTGTCATACAACTAACGTTTCTGCCTCATACACAGGATGCCTTGGGTTCGATCTCAGGCCCATTTCATTCGCCTACTTTGTATCTTTTTGTATACTTCTCATGTTACAGCAATCGCTAGAACAGGAAATGGATTTCCGTAGCGTTTCCATTTCAATCCTGTACCTTCAACTTGACTAGTCTAACAGTAACTGTTAGTATTGGAAATGCAGGAAAAACTTATTTCTTACATCCAATTAGAAATTCCGTATTTTGCGTTCCTATCACATCCCAGCAAAGTTTTTAAGCTGAAATAGCTTCTTTTTGACCAAATAAGACCAATATCACTCGAATTTCTAATGTGGTTATTATCATCCATGGCTACTATTTAGGTATTATTATGATAGAATTTATTATTCATTGTACATATATGTTTGGGCTATTATTATACCTTTGGCAAAGGTGGAAAATTCTATACAATATTTGATGGTAAAGAGCATTGACTAACTTCCTGGTCATTATCAGAAATGGTTTAGAAGAAAATCGTTGTCTAGGACGAACTGTACAAAACGAACATTCACGGACGTTCCAGATTTGCGGAAAGGCCGTCTGGTAGCATCCTGTGGCCGTTGCAGAGTAAGAACTGTGAATTAACACTAAGACCACCATCAAAAATGTCTTAGAAAAAAATGCGCTACTTCAGGACGAACCATCCAAAATGACCATTTTACGGGTTTTCCAAATTATTCGGAAGGCCACGTGCAGTCATAGCTGATTAAGACTTTGAAATATCTTCAAGATCACCGTCAGAAAAGGTTTAGAAAAAAATGCGCTGCTCTAGGAAAAACTTTCCAAAATCATCATTTCATCAGAGTAATGACTTTCATCCAAAATCACCGTCAGAAATGGTTTAGAAAAATTGCGCTGCTCTAGGACGAACTTCACAAAATTACCATCTTTACGGATGTTCCGGATTTTCCGGAAGGCTGGTGGCCACTGCGATCGTAGCAGAGTAGGAGCTGTGTATTAATTCGAATATCGCCGTCAGAAATGGTTTACAAAAAAATGCGCTGCTCTAGGATAAACTTTTCAAAATTACCATTTTTACGGACGTTCCGGATTATCCGGAAGGCCGTCTGGTGGCCACCTACGGCCATAGGTGAGTGAGAACTGCGAATTAACTCCAAGGTTATTGTCAGAAATGGTTTAGAAAAATGCGCTGCTCTAGGACAAACTTTCCAAAACGACAATTTTTACGGACGTTCAGGATTGTACGGAAGGCCGTCCGATGGTCACCTACGGTTATAGCAGAATAAGAACTGTGGAATTTCTCTAAAATCACCATCAGAAATGGTTTAGAAAAAATTGCGCTGCTCTAGGACGAACTTTTTAGACTGACCACTTTTACGGACGTTCCGGATTATAAGTATGCCCGTCTGTGCTTAAATAAGCTGCGAGGCTGCAATGTTCCGGTGGGAGATATGGTGCTTATGCAAAGAAAAACATAAACGAAACATCCCAAAGAGGCCAAAATATTAAAAACGTTATGACAATTTCAATTTGGGGTCAACATGACAACATTTGTCGAATGTTGAAGATTGCGTAGTACCATGAATAATGTTCCTGAAATCATGAATTATAATCATGATTTCATGAACCGGCATGATTCATGATTTCATGATTTTTTATTCATGATTGTGGGTATGCAATTTGTTTCCGTGTAGAGTACACCCGATTCCTTTTTTACACGGGGGATGCGTTCCGTGTAAAAAAAGTTTTCAGTTCAAAATTTGAAAATCCGTGAATATGCCGCATCATCATTGAAATGTTCTCATAGTACTGCCGTTACATCTGGTTCAGCTCATGTTGGTCCTATTGGTCCTAAGTATATCTTTGATATAAACTCCAGAAATTGTTTTTTTTTATAACCATTTCCTAGTTTCAAATTATGCTGGGATGGAAGAAATGAATTAAGGATGCACTTTGTACTACACATTTGTATATATGTAGTTTTTTTCAGTCATAATGCATCGTGAAGTTATTGGCGACAACTTTATCTCATTTAATTTTGTCTGCTGCTGAAAAACATCTTCTTTACTTGTTCCGACTTCCAAACCTACATTTTCATCTTTCCTTATGATGGCCGCCAGCTTTTTCCATTTCCATTACGTATCATCACGCTTGTTAGTTAAGGCAACGACACAATTGAAACTCTCATATATGCACATAAAGCCCAGCAAGGGAAAAATGAAATCTAAAAACCACCCTCGTCCACACGGACAACCCGAATGGAAAACAAGGGCCTGCTAACAACCCCCTCCCACTCCTTCGGATGGCACACAGTGTAGCATATACTGTAACATATTGAATACGAAATGGCATATTAAAAATTCTGGGCCCGGTCCGAGCAAGGGAAAAACGGTCCAGCCAGCGAGCCATCCGAGTGTAGTCAGCAAACCGATGCCGAAGGGACACAACAATCCACAGGGCAGCACACACTCGCATAGCAGACGACGACAAACGAGACTGTAGCATCAGGGGGAGTGTGGTCCAATGCGTAAACCTTAACGTATTGATGTTTCTTTTTCATATTTTAAAACCAATAATAATTATTTACCAGTATGAAAATAATGATTTTTGTGATCCTTGTCCCTCAAAAGGACGGGGCGACACTCACCTCGTTCAAAATGCTCGTTCTCAGTAATGGGCTAACCGATTTTCATGACCTTGGGCTTTTCTCAAAGGGGATTAGTAGGGCTTTCTATTGACCTAGACCATCTCTAGATGTCTGTAAAGTTATGTTTTATCAATCTTGCAGTATTCCAACACACCGAAGGCCATCCAAAACGTTCTTGAGATCAATTATTCAGAATCAGATCGATAGATAGATGCGTATGTCGTGTTTTAAACCAAGCTCAGTTCACCCTGTTGAATTCAAAGATATCAGACGATTTTGCGAAAATATTCTGCATGTCGCATAGTGGCATTCTAGAAGTCGCCAAACGTTCTGTAGTTCAGGTTGTAAGGCCAATGCAGTAACGGCATCCTAAATGTCTTCGGCTTCAATCAAAATTCTTCTCGACAGAGCCTTAGATGCCTGTCAAGATATGTAAGATCTGTTATCCTACATTTTAATAGATGCAAGGTCATCCAAATCGCTCTTGAGTTCAGGTCGTCTGATCTATAATCATGTAGAAGCGTGATGCGTGTTTCAAACCAAGCTCGACAAGGACATTCATCTCAGTTCAAAAAATGGCGGTGCCTTTACGGTTTCATAGTTCGGTGTCATCGTTTTCATCCCCATCGAATCAATCGCCAGCCGCTACCTTTGTCAGCTCATGAATCTCGACTTCGGCGAACTTGGCACCTCCGAGATGACAAGCGCTTTACCCGATTCGGCAGCTTAGCAACCAACGATTAGATTAGCAGCTGATTCACGAGGTGCTGCCGAAGATCGACTGCCCCAAGATGACCGTATAGTTGTTCCACCGTAGTCCCAAAAGGGACAAAGCTCCGGAGATTGTGCCGCTTAGAGTAGTCCAACCTGTTGACCTTGTTCATCAATCTCTCGAGCAGTTGCTCCGGGCGACTATAATGCCGATGCAGCGTTTCCAGGACCCTCGGTATCGACTCCGGCAGTAGCAGCTGTCCCGACACCAGCTCAAGTGCGTCACCTTCGAGCGCTTCCTGCAGCCTCAAATAACCTTATACGTATGTTATGGCAAAAAACTATTCGAAAATACTTATACTCTTCATCATGCCACCTAATGAATGATCCAATATCAAAAAGCTAATAACATTCATAAGTTAATGAAAAGTATAAGTATCGGAATGTATGTGACTAATGCGATGTATAAGTTTTTTCTTATACATATCATTAAGCGCCTGCTTTGGCAAAAAAGTATTAGAAATATTAATAATAAATAACATTAAATTTTTTTACGTGTAGGCTGCCTAAAACAATGGCCACTACGCTGGTTTTCTAGAAAATTTTGGGAGCTTATATAGTTTTGGCGGTGTGTTGGTTGCGGTTCATCAGTGTCATCCAAGTGTGCACGCTAGCACGTATTGCCGCGAAAGATTGGAATAGATGTTCGTTGATGTGACCAGGGTTCTGCCAAATCGCACCAAGCGCCAACAATTTTTTTTCCATTTTTCTGCTCAAGATTTTATTTAACAGATTCGATTGATCACAAATCGAATCGGATAGCCTTCAACACTAGGATATCTCCAACAAGTGTACGTATGAATTGCTATGGAATGATTTCCGTTTTCCTTTTACGAACAAAATATCACAATTCAGTCAAATAGCCGCTTGATGCGGTTTGGTAGAACACCGACCAATTGTTAGTCATCATGTACTGATTGGAGCTGTTTACATCCCGCCTGACTATAGATAGACGAACATGTGGCTTCCGTTCGTGAACTATGTGAAAACGATTCTTATGATGACCCGATCTTGATCTGCGGTGATTACAACCCACCCCACCTTCAATAGATGACGTGTAATATAATGCTTGCTGGAAAGATATGTTCCCTCATCAAGTGCGGCTCTAATTGATGGAATATATACTTCTTAAACTTGACTCAAGAAAACTGGCATCGTAAACATCATGCGATTGTGGAAATTTGTCAATAGCAATAGGAAAAATTTGTCCATACCAAGCAATGTGATGTACAATAACGACGAAGCCAAAACACCTGTGGAACGATGTGAAATGTTCGCCAGAGCTGAGTCTGCATGATTAAATTTATCTCTTGACCTTCTCAATTTGATAACATTCGTGGTTACTCCTGGAATATTTATCGCTGCCTCCGAAAGTTGAAAAGTCCTTCTCCTTTGGTTCTGATGGTAACCCATCTGTTGTTTTCTGCCCTTGTGCAGCTTTTTTCACTGCACTATGGTCCAGGATACAAATTTACGCGGAAAGATGCATTTTACGCCAAAACTATATTTTTTAGAAAAAAACTTACAAAATTGTTCGAAATAGTAAGGCGATCATTATGGTGCTACCAAAAAATAGGGTGGAAAGAGAAAGAGATTTTTTTATTTTTTTTATTTTTTGGAATACTGACATGTTATGTTTTACAAAGTTGTAGCGCAGCTTATTCCAATAAATTTTGCTGAAAAAGCTTTCTCTGTAGCTCTTAAGTTGGCTGATTTAGAACAATTTTACCTAATTGGATTAGGGTGTACCTCAAAAAACAGTATTTTTAATCTACTTTTTTTGTTTTAGATTTTTCGTAAAACTCGTCTTCGGGTGACTTTTAGAGCTAAAAAAATTGTGCTTTTGATGGGTAAATATGCTCAATATCTTCTCCCGATCAAAAGTTATAATCGTTTTTCTATAAAAGTCACATTTTTTTCAAAAGTTGATATCTCCGGTTAGGGCAGACCAAAAATATATGTTCATACGGCATTTGAAAAAGCAATTCATATTCTTTATTATGTCAAAAAACTGGAGACATGTTATTTTTTTTTATCTCAAGTTTTACCAATTTTACTAAAATCATATTTTTTCATAGAAATTGATAAAACTCGACAATGGAAGAAGATACAAACGACTAAAACAAAAAAAGTAGATCAAAAATACTGTTTTTTGAGGTGCACCCTAATCCAATTGGGTAAAATTGTTCCAAATCAGCCAACTTAAGAGCTACAGAAAAAGCTTTGTAGAACATAACATGTCAGTATTCCAAAAAAAAAAATTCTAATTTTTTTTATATGATGGGCCACCCTATTTTTTGGTAGCACCATAATGATGGCCTTACTATTTCGAACAATTTTGTGGAACAACAGTTTTTTCAAAAAATATAGTTTTGGCGTAAAATGCATATTTCCGGGTAAATCTGTATCCTGGACCATAGTGCACTGAGCCACTTTCCTTCATTTTTAATAGATCTCTGGACGACGGCATTTTCCGGACATTTGGAAGCAATCCTTTATGTTTCCGGTCTACAAAAATGGTGATAAAAAGGATGTCAAGAACTATCGTGGTATAACCAACTTGTCTGCAGCGTCAAAGTTATTCGAAATAATTGTCAGTGATGTTATTCTTAGCCAATCGAAGGACTACGTCTCTACCGATGAGCATGGTTTTATGCCGGATAGATCAGTCACTACGTACCTGCTCAACTTCACTCACACTTGTATTACTGCTATGGAGAACAACATCGACTTGTGTTACCTACACCGATTTGAAGGCGGCTTTCGACAAGATCGACCACAACATCTTGTTGTCCAAACTATCGCGCCTCGGAGCAACGACCAAACTAACTTCGTAGCTTGGTTCTTACCTAACTGGCAGAAAACTCCATGTGAAAATCGACTTGTGCGTTTTCTCCCCTTTTTGCAACTTATGTGGCGTACCACAAGGAAGCAACTTGGGAACTCTGCTGTTTACACTCTACTTGAACGACGTTGCATCGAAACTGGGTTTGGATTGCAGATTGCAGGTGACCTTAAAATATATCTAATATTACGTTTAGTTGATGACTATCATCGTCAGCAAAGTTTGTTGAATGTGTCCATTACCTGGTCCCATCAGAACAAATTGACTGTCAGTGTCCCAAAGTGCTCTGTTATGACCTTCCATCGCTCAAAACACCCATCATTGTATGATTACCGTATTGATGGAACCACACTTCAAATAGTTACAGAGGTTACGGATCTTGGAGTAGTGTTGGATCCAAAACTGACGTTCAACGCCCATTATACGTCGATAATTGCCAAGGCAAACCGCCAGCTGGGTTTCATATCGAAAATTGCGAAGGACTTCATTGATCCGCACTGCTTGAAGTCCTTGTACTATGTGCTGGTTTGACCTATCGTGGAAACCGCTTCAATTGTCTGGACTCCGAATAACGTTGTGTGGAACTTGAAAATTGAACGTGTCCAACGAAGGTTTATTCTAATGGCCTGGCATCACTTACCATGGCATGATCCACTTAACCTTCCTCCATATCCTGCTCGATGCAGATTGCTCAATATGGATACCCTCGACATTTACAACGGTTGAGCAGCTTTTTGACTTTTGCGAAGCACCCGAACTTTTAAAAAATAGGGTGAAGAGATCACTTTCGTCCCCTTTTTGCAACCTATGTGGCGTACCACAAGGAAGCAACTTGGGAACTCTGCTTGAACGACGTTGCATCGAAATTGGGTTTGGATTGCAGAATTATCTATGCAGGCGACCTTAAAATATATGTAATAGTACGATTAGTTGATGACTATCATCGTCAGAAAAGTTCATGGAATAATGCTCAAAGCAATTCCAACGGCAAAATTTTATTTGAAGATTGTTCTGCGGGATATTATACTATTCAATATCCCAATGGCCCTACTTGCTTTTCTTCCAGTCGAAATCCTTCTACAATTGATTTAGTTTTAACGGATTCAAGTCAGCTGTGTGGCCAATTGGTAACTCATGCTGACTTTGACTCCGATCACCTTCCTGTGACATTTGAAATCTCACAAGAAGCCATTTACAATCCAATCAGCTCTACTTTTAATTATCATAGAGCTGATTGGGATTTATATAAAACATATATCGATAGGAATTTTGATGTTAATATTCCTTTGGATACCAAAAGTGATATTGACAATGCGCTCGTATCTTTGACAAATTTAATTGTCGAATCCAGAGGCATTGCAATTCCTAAATGTGAAATTAAATTCAACTCCATTATTATTGACGACGATCTTCAGCTACTGATCCGTCTTAAAAATGTGAGGCGAAGGCAATACCAAAGAACTCGCGATCCCGCGTTGAAAGTTATTTGGCGAGATTTGCAAAATGAAATTAAAAAACGTTTCGCTATTCTGAGAAATACCAACTTTGAGAATAATGTCTCGAAGTTGGATCCCAGTTCGAAACCCTTTTGGAAATTAACGAAAATTCTTAAAAAACCTCAAAAGCCAATTCCAGCGCTTAAAGAGGGAAATAAAATTTTATTAACAAATGGCGAAAAGGCTCAAAAACTTGCTCAGCAGTTCGAGAGTGCCCATAATTTTAGTCTAGGTCTCACTAGTCCAATTGAGGATAAGGTTACACGAAGCTTCGAAGACATTCTCAACCAAGATAATGTTTTTGATCCTTCGTTGGGAACTAATTTGGATGAAGTGAGATCTATTACTAGAAAATTTAAAAATATGAAAGCCCCGGGTGATGATGGTATTTTCTACATACTTATCAAAAAACTTCCTGAGAGCTCTTTATCCTTTTTGGTTAATTTATTTAACAAATGTTTTCAATTGGCATACTTCCCAGATAAATGGAAAAACGCCAAAGTTGTTCCAATTTTGAAGCCGGAAAAAAATCCAGCTGAGGCTTCTAGTTATCGCCCAATCAGTTTGCTTCCTTCAATAAGCAAACTGTTTGAAAAGATTATTTTAAATAGAATGATGGTTCATATTAATGACAATCAGAGGCGCATCCACGTTCCGAGTCGTGGGTAGGACAAATAGGAAATGCCGATTTGGGCAACAGTTCTGGTATTAACAGTAGCATTAAGCGATTCGTAGGCGTTACAAGGCACTCTTCAACAGTCGAGATCTGTCATGGCCCGTTCTTGTTAATGCTGGAGGAAAAAGAATGGACACCTATACTTAATAAAGGAGCAGAGAACTCTACGTCTCTACGGTTTTGAAACTGTTGTGCAAGCTGTAACATTAGTCATCGTTTTGGTAGTACGTGAAACACAGAAAGAACTAAGGCATACAGAACAGGAAAGAGCGAGCCTGTGATCGAACCCATGATCTCCTGCTCATAGGAAGAAGCGATAGCCGCTATACCACCGATCATGTCTCCGACTCGGGCCAATTTGGTATTGAGAAATCGATGCAAATTTTACCTGTTCTGCCGCTGAAAGCATAACTGTACCATGTTGATATGAAATCCATTTCAAAATGGAAAAGTTATGCTTGCATTATAATCTATTCTAAAAATAATCAGAACTTGAAAAGTTCTTGCGGTCTGAATAATATGATAAAATTTCCTCGATTTTTAGGAGAAATATTGCTTTTCCATTATCGATTATCGAATATATTTACAACCTTCCAGAAGAAGTCACCGGTCACAGAAATTAAAAACCCAAATTAATCCACCTAGCGGTGGTGGTGCCTTTCTCGCGCATTATAAAAATAAGAAAAACATATAAGAGAGGCCAAATTTGCACTTCAGGGGTATAGATTTTACTTTTTCCTTCAATTTATGTCCATTTGCGTCATTTGAGTGCATTGCAGCGGTTTCTGTAAATATTTTTTTCGATTTTCAATTTTTTTGTCCAACGGAGGACCCTTGGCAAGAAACAATGTTTTTTTAATAACTCTGGAACGCAATAGCCGATAGAACTAATTTTCAATAGGAAGAAACTGGACCGCAATCCGCGTCGATTGCAACTTGTTCCGTGCAAATTGGATAATGCTAAGTACCAAAAGTGTGTCTCACATTTTTGTACACACACATACACACACATACAGACATCACCTCAATTCGTCGAGCTGAGTCGATTGGTATATAACACTATGAGTCTCCGAGCCTTCTATCAAAAGTTCGGTTTTGGAGTGATCCTATAGCCTTTACGTATCCAGTTTTCCGCGAGCGGTAATGGCCGCCAGCTGGCCTGCGGGTCAGTCTCTGATTTGACGTTTCTGGAGGTCAACTGCACCCACCGCTCCGAGCATTTTGACCAATGTTGCATATAAGAAGGTGCTGATTCAATGAATTCAAGCCTTCTTTTATACCACATTGATCAAAATGCTCGAATGGTGGGTACAGTTGACCTCCAGAAACTTCAAATCAGAGACTAACCCGCAGGCAAGCTGGCGGCCATTACCGCTCGCGAAAAACTGGATACTTTGTATACAAAGGCAAAAAAAATCATTGGTTTCAATAAATTATTTCTAACTGCTAGGATTTCATATTACCTCCAGGTTTTAGCGATACAAAACAAACTATCAAAAAATCGCATGATTTGTCAAAGAATCTGTTTTTGGAGCTCAGAACCCTTTAAGAGCGGTCTTCGGTATGTTTCTGGTTCCTCAGATTTCAATAGACCTTTTGAGGTTTGAATTTTTCCATGGCCTTTTAACAATCCATTCAATAGTGCTTTATCATAACTTCTAAAATATTTAATTAATCGCATTTGCAGATTACCACAACTTCCATTTCATCTCTGAAAAGCCTAAACATCCTTGAGCGCTTTAGGGATTTTAAAGTGCCTGAAGTCCTAAACAGCAATCAGTAGTCTATTGCTTTTGGATCCCAAAAACATCTATGATTATTGTTTGGACTCTGATTAACTTAAAATCATCTTCTACTAACACACAAATTCTTGCCATCCAATGACTTCATATGTTCTTACCACAATCATGGGTAGGACAATGCTTTGACTGTCCCACCCAGGAAAATTCATGCGTAGGACATGTCCTACCTGTCCCACCCACTCCCGGCGCCACTGATGACAATTATATTTTTGCTGATGAGCAATTTGGTTTTCGCCATAGGCATTCAACCACTCATCAGTTATTAAGAGTTACGAACTTAATTCGGCTCAACAAATCTGAAGGATATTCGACTGGAGTTGCTCTTCTTGATATAGAGAAAGCATTTGACAGTGTTTGGCATGAAGGTTTGATTGTAAAATTGATGAATTTTAATTTTCCTCTGTACATTATTAAACTGATCCAAAATTATTTATCAGATCGCTCACTGCAGGTAAACTATCAGAATTCTAAATCTGATAGATTACCTGTAAGAGCTGGTGTTCCCCAAGGCAGCATACTGGGGCCCATTTTGTTTAACATTTTTACTTCTGACTTACCTGATTTACCACCAGGGTGTCCAAAATCTTTGTTTGCAGATGACACAGGTCTCTCAGCCAAAGGGCGTAGCCTTCGTGTCATTTGTAGTAGATTGCAAAAAAGTTTGGATATTTTCTCCACTTACTTGCAAAAATGGAAAATTTCCCCGAATGCTTCCAAAACTCAGCTTATAATTTTCCCACATAAGCCGAGAGCTTCTTATTTGAAACCTTCTAGCAGACATATTGTCACTATGAATGGGGTTTCAATTAATTGGTCTAGGAAGCTAAATATTAAGGACTTCTGCTAGATCAAAAATTAACTTTTAAAAATCACATTGAAGGCCTTCAAGCCAAATGTAACAAATATATTAAGTGTCTATATCCACTTATAAACAGAAAATCAAAACTTTGTCTTAAGAACAAACTTTTGATTTACAAACAAATTTTTAGACCTGCCATGTTGTATGCTGTGCCAATATGGACTAGTTGCTGCAATACCAGAAAGAAGGCACTTCAGAGGATTCAAAATAAAATTCTGAAAATGATTCTGAAGTTGCCTCCGTGGTATAGTACCAATGAACTTCATAGAATTTCTAATATTGAGACATTGCAACAAATGTCCAACAAAATAATTTCCAATTTTAGACAAAAATCGTTGCAATCTTCTATTGCAACGATTAGCTCCTTGTACCCTTAGTATAAATTAGGTTAAGTTTAGTTTAAATAGAAAACATTGTAATTCCTACATGGTTCAATACAACCAGAGGAAATATTCTAACTGCCAGAGGCAATTGAAATGTATTAATAATAACTAAAAATGTAACATAGCAAATAAGGATGATAGTGTTAAGAAAACACGGAACACCTAGTCTAAGAGATGAATGCATGTATTAGATAATTAGCAAATAAAATTAGTTAAAAAAAAAAAAAATCGTCAGAAAAGTTTGTTGAACGTGTCCATTACCTGGTGCCATCAGAACAAATTGACTGTCAGTGTCCCAAAGTGCTCTGTTACCGTTAGTTTTAGTTTCATTCATTAAGACTAAGTTGTCAGATGAATTATAATTCAATACATAAATATCAGCCACTTTCTCGCTGCTAGCTCGGTTATTGTTGTCGGTCCAGTCTGTTGTTGTCCCAGCCCATCTTGGCTTTTTTCACTACCCGCTTCCTGATCATTCGCCAATCGCGCCATTTGGTTCCGTTCTTCAGCGGTGACTCGTAGCTCCGGGTCAATAATTTAAACTTTATTATTGGCATCCTCGCCCTTCTCTTCGCTGTCCACTTCGTATTGTCAGCATTTTGACGTTCTTCTGGGTCAGCTTCCACTTTGGGCACCTTGAATGTTGATAGATCCGCCATTCCCATGCCCATGACCGCCAATTGCTTCTTGAAAATCTTCCGGCTCGCCTTCATGTGCTCCATCTACTCCTTCTTCTTCTGAGGCATCTCGACTTGCCAGGCCATCTGCTCTTCGTCTCCTTCTTCTGCAGCTGCATTTTAACTTCCAAATACTTCACCTGCTGCTTCTGTCGCTTCTCTAGTGCACACACCCTTGCTTCCACACTAGAAACGACCAAGTGGGTATTCGCACATAACATATGTGTAACTCGGGTAGCAAAAGTTGTACCCTTATAACAGATTGAATGTGTTATACGGAACATCGAAACGTCAAAAGATATGGTATAACAGTATTGAATTAGCAAGGGGTCGCGTGATTTTTACTATTATATTTTATCTGATTATTATTCACACCAAAATTAGCCAAATATTTTTTTAGATTACAACGTCATGGTGAAATAAAATTGAATAGTACTAAACCCATCTTATGACAGGTAAAGACATTCCACGAAAAAGGCTTATTGTTTTACTGTTTTGTAACCCAATTCTTCCATATTGATGGTTTAAATTGCTGATGTTAATGTAAATAATATCTCTAAATAATAAAAAATAAATCGTATCCGCATAACTCGAAAACGGCTGGATGGATTTCCTTCATTCCTTCAGCAGATTCGTTGTCGTTTCCGACGGGCTTGTATGATATATCCTTATGCGAAAACAATAAGATTCATATGAAAATTTCGCATGGGTAGTTCACAACGCGCACTTTCGCCTACTATGCAGTAGAACGTCTGCCGGGTCGACTAGTTGGTGATAAAATTTACCGATCTTGAGGAAAGACAGCTCGTTTTGTATTCGTTGATCTTGATGTCACCGTTAACCGGTCACTGTTAATCATCAAAGTAACCAGTAATGCAAGCCCACTAGACACTGAGGTAGAAGAAGAAGACGCACATAGTAAAGAAACTCTCTGTTATTGAGCTAAAATCTTTCTTTCTGCATAACCATGCGAAAAATGTCAAATAAAAGAATCGAACTTCGTTGCCTCAAATAGTAAACATAGACCATTGGTTCATTGAATATAAAAATGATTACAGTGAAGTCTCCATGAGTCGATGTTCTATGACTCGATGTCGGCTCATGTAAGAAAATTATGCCATATAAAAACAATATTTTCTGGGTTACTGTGATGGTCCCTCCAAAGAGCTTTCCAAGGATTTTCAATTCCACTTCTCGATATTTCCATGAATCGACCTTTCAATATCAACTCATGAAGGTCAGTCACAATCATTATAAAATTATATGATTATTATGAAATTGATTATGAACATAATTACACGATTAATCTTTTGAAGCTTTGTAATTAACTATGAAATATTTTGAACATGAAACTTCAATTTATCATACTACAGTAACACCAAACTTTTGAATAAAGTATCACAATATCGATTACACAATTGGTGAACAATAAATGTAATCAATATATCCCCTTATCGGTACGAATTTGGAAACGTTATTACCAGAATATTATCAAGCAATTTGTCAAGTTATTCAAATTAACCTAATGTTTAGTTAAAGCGTATTAAGTAAATTAGTGTTGAAACATCCTCAAAATGGTCAGAAACATCGTTAATATAGTTCATTATTATTCCAAGCTAAAAACACCTCGCGACGCCGTCCTGGAGTTTGCTTTCGTATACTTGGTTAATGATTTAGGTTAGAGGATATACATATATTCAACACTGCAGTCTTTACGGAATTAAAGTATTAACAAGAATGACATCTAGTCAATAATAAAACTTTAATTGATGAAAAAATGAGAAAAAAAAACTGTTCAGTTTTTTTTTTCTCATTTCATTTCGCAACTCATTTTTGTAACTTGTAAACCAACATTGGTGTATCCCTCGCCATCCTTTTGAAAAAACCGAAAACTGCATATTCACAGATTAGTTTCTAATGTAGAACAGTTTTAAACGACATCTTAATTAACACTTTTTGAAAAAACTTTTTTTTTCTTCAATTCATACACAAACTTATTGAACCGGTTTTAGGATCATTTCATTTTCGATACTAGCAATCGGTAGAAAAAAGATATTGTTATAAAATCGCCTGAAAATAACTGTTTTAGATAAAGAAAATGTCGATATTGATTTTATATCTTGTCCATTGTTGTGAGAAGCGCAGAAGAGATTTGTTTTCGGATATTATCTCCAATTTCTGGAAAATGTTTAAAATATATGCATGCTAAAATTGAATTTCTCCACATATCGGTTGTCTATCCTGACCTTTGTACTCTTTGAAACAAAGTGTTCTAATTTTCTGATCATATGGTATTTGTTTACATTTGAGAATGACAGAACGATGTTCCCGACGCTCGTTATAACAGTTTTGGCTCACCGAAAGGGGGTCAACTTTTTGATGGGGATTTTCTTCTAAGATCCACTTATGTTATGTGGGTATTCGTGCTGGATTAGTCGGATTCACCGACTTCCTCCTGGTTACAGGTATGATGCTTCTTGACGATTTTCTTCCTTTGGGGTTCCTTGGCCGTCTTCTGACAGGCCTCGCTTGAACAGAACCACTTATTCGGCAAATTGCCGTTTATATGTTAAAAAGAACCATTAATACGACTGTAAAAGGCATTTTGTTGTTGTGCAACTCTCAACTAATCATTGTGTTGTTCTAGAAGTGGTCTGTATTGGTTGTATGTAACACAATATTATGTTAATCAGTTTAAGCGTGTAATTATAAATAGAGTTTTGGTGGATAAGTAGAGACTCATATCATGGACATGAATAAGCTGACCACATGCATCGTGTATGGACTTAACCACGAGCGTCTTCTTTTTCAACGGTTCTTTTTCTTATCGGTCGGAAAAGTGACATCCGCTGCGGGCCGATGAATATTTTAATGAACTCAGAGTATTATAGTTTTAATGCTATCTATGTTGTTTTGGATTTAGCGTGGATCGACTTTACTTAAGGTTTTCAACAGTTAAAAACAACTGGAGATTTTTTATACATTTTCATTTCAATGACTTTTTTCTGCTTATTCCGGAGGCATTAAAATTTGGCCAATTTCATCAGTGGATTGAACGGAACCGGATACTTGGTAGGCAAGTATATCCGGAAAACTAGGTCACGCCTCAACGTCAATAAAATGAAGCGCAGGGACAGACATTCTAATTTCCAGTTCATTTTCGATTATTTTTTCTTGCGAAAAAGGAAATTCAATACACTGGATTTTGTTTTTACACGATTTACATTTTCTCAATTTTATTCATTTTCATTTATTTAGTTAACATCTAAACAGATAACACTGAATCAACAATTTGACGCCACAATGCACGGTTCGAGGCCGCATCTCTCCATCCTCGGATACGCCCCACGCTCGCCAAGTCGTTCTGCACCTGGTCTGCCCATCTCGCTCGCTGCGCTCCACGCCGTCTCGTACCTGCCGGATCGGAAGCGAACACCATCTTTGCAGGGTTGCTGTCCGGCATTCTTGCAACATGTCCTGCCCATCGTACCCTTCCGGCTTTAGCCACCTTCTGGATACTGGGTTCGCCGTAGAGTTGGGCGAGCTCATGGTTCATTCTTCGCCGCCACACACCGTCTTCTTGCACACCGCCAAAGATGGTCCTAAGCATCCGTCTCGAATACTCCGAGTGCTTACAATTCCTCCTCGAGCATTGTCCATGTTTCATGTCCGTAGAGAACAACCGGTCTTATAAGCGTCTTGTACATGACACATTGGTGGCGAATCTGTTTTCGATCGCAGTTTCTTCTGGAGCCCGTAGTAGGCCCGACTTCCACAGATGATGCGCCTTCGTATTTCACGACTAACGTTGTTGTCAGCCGTTAGCAAGGATCCGAGGTAGACGAATTCCTCGACCACCTCGAAGGTATCCCCGTCTATCGTAACACTGCTTCCCAGGCGGGCCCTGTCGCGCTCGGTTCCGCCCACAAGCATGTACTTTGTCTTTGACGCATTCACCACCAGTCCAACTTTTGTTGCTTCACGTTTCAGGCGGGTGTACAGTTCTGCCACCTTTGCAAATGTTCGGCCGACAATGTCCATGTCATCCGCGAAGCAAATAAATTGACTGGATCTATTGAAAATCGTACCCCGGCTGTTACACCCGGCTCTCCGCATGACACCTTCTAGCGCAATGTTGAACAACAGGCACGAAAGTCCATCACCTTGTCTTAGTCCCCGGCGCGATTCGAACGAACTGGAGTGTTCGCCCGAAATCTTCACAGTTTTGCACACCATCCATCGTTGCTTTGATCAGTCTGGTAAGCTTCGCAGGGAAGCTGTTCTCGTCCATAATTTTCCATAGCTCTACGCGGTCTATACTGTCGTATGCCGCCTTGAAATCAACGAACAGATGGTGCGTTGGGACCTGGTATTCACGGCATTTTGAAGGATTTGCCGTACAGTAAAGATCTGGTCCGTTGTCGAGCGGCCGTCAACGAAGCCGGCTTGATAACTTCCCACGAACTCGTTCACTAATGGTGACAGACGACGGAAGATGATCTGGGATATCACTTTGTAGGCGGCATTAAGGATGGTGATCGCTCGAAAGTTCTCACACTCCAGTTTGTCGCCTTTCTTGTAGATGGGGCATATAACCCCTTTCTTCCACTCCTCCGGTAGCTGTTCGGTTTCCCAGATTCTGACTATCAGTTTGTGCAGGCAAGTGGCCAGCTTTTCCGGGCCCATCTTGATGAGCTCAGCTCCGATACCATCCTTACCAGCTGATTTATTGGTCTTTAGCTGTTGAATGGCATCCTTAACTTCCCTCAAGGTGGGGGCTGGTTGGCTTCCATCGTCCGCTGAACTGACGTAGTCATCTCCTCCGCTGCCTTGACTTTCACTGCCTGTACTCTCAGCGCCATTCAGATGTTCCTCGTAGTGCTGCTTCCACCTTTCGATCACCACACGTTCGTCCGTCAAGATGCTCCCATCCTTATCCCGGCACATTTCGGCTCGCGGCACGAAGCCTTTGCGGGATGCGTTGAGCTTCTGATAGAACTTGCGTGTATCTTGAGAACGGCACAGCTGTTCCATCTCCTCGCACTCCGCTTCTTCCAGGCGGCGTTTCTTCTCCTGAAAAGGCGGGTCTGCTGTCTCCGCTTCCGTCTATAACGTTCCACGTTCTGCCGGGTACCTTGCTGCAGCGCAACCGCCCGCGCTGCGTCCTTCTCCTCCAGAATCTGTCTGCACTCTTCGTCGAACCAATCGTTCCGTCGACTTCGACCCATATACCCGACGTTGTTCTCCGCTGCGTCGTTAATGGCTGCTTTAACTGTACTCCAGCAGTCCTCAAGAGGGGCCCCATCGAGCTCACCCTCTTCCGGCAACGCTGCCTCGAGATGCTGCGCGTATGCAGTGGCGACATCAGGTTGCTTCAGTCGCTCTAGGTCGTACCGCGGCGGTCGTCGGTACCGAACATTGTTGATGACGGATAGTTTTGGGCGCAGTTTAACCATCACCAGATAGTGGTCAGAGTCGATGTTAGCGCCACGATATGTCCTGACGTCGATAATGTCGGAGAAGTGCCGTCCATCAATCAGAACGTGGTCGATTTGTGATTCTGTCTGCAGTGGTGATCTCCAGGTGTACCGATACGGGAGGCTGTGTTGGAAGTAGGTGCTACGAATGGCCATATTCTTGGAGGCGGCGAAATCAATTAGTCGTAGGCCGTTTTCGTTCGTCAGCCGGTGAGCGCTGAACTTTCCAATAGTCGGTCTAAACTCCTCCTCTTGGCCAACCTGAGCGTTCAAATCTCCTATGATGATTTTGACGTCGTGTCTTGGGCAGCTGTCGTACTCACGTTCCAGCTGCGCGTAGAATGCGTCCTTATCATCATCAGTGCTTCCGGAGTGTGGGCTATGGACGTTGATTATGCTGAAGTTGAAGAACCGGCCTTTGATCCTCAACCTGCACATTCTTTCATTGATCGGCCACCACCCGATCACGCGCCTTTGCATATCGCCCATCACTATGAAAGCTGTTCCCAGCTCGTGTGTGTTGCCGCAGCTCTGGTAGATGGTATGATTACCTCTAAACGTTCGCACCATTGATCCCTTCCAACAAACCTCCTGCAGCGCTACGATGCCGAATCCACGGTCCTTGAGCACATCGGCGAGTATGCGTGTGCTCCCGATGAAGTTGAGATTTGCAGTTCAACGAACCGAATTTCCAATCGCTAGTCCCTTTTCGTCGCAGTGGTCTTCGCCGATGGTTCCGGTCCGTACTCTCTTGTTGATTGTTCGTTGCTTATGATTTTTTAAAGGCTGTACCTGACACCAAACCCCCTAAATTTCCGGAGGACCATTCCTCCTTATTCCCGGTGGACCATGGTGCACAGTTTCACTTAGAGTCCCTCGCTGGCACTCGGACGATGATCAGCCGCCCCTAACATGGAGAACAGACGCTGTTGTGAGCCGATCCTGACATGGAGAACAGACGCTCAATAAGATTTGCACCTCCGGAGAGGAGCAAACCCCCCCTTCCCTGTCAGCATACGACCATAGTTCCCACCGGGGTTGGTTACCCGATCTTCCCTAAGGTTGCTCGTATCCCGGCCAGCACCGTATATTAATTATCATGTGATTTTTCTTTGATTTGTTCTGGATTTTTAGAAACATGTTGCGAAGAGTTTGATGGCAAATTGAAGTCACACGATCAAAAATACGAGCGAAAAAAAATCGTGTAAAAACAAAATCCTGTATATTTTAAATTTGCTCTACCACATATTTTTCAATCGTTTCAATCGTTCGAAAAGAATCGAAACATTGAGAATCATTCAAAGTATTCTAGAAAAATTTTGAATATTTTAAAATCATCCACTGTAAAAAAAACGACATAAAAAATCAAAATCGATTTTAAGGCAAACCGAGGGAAAATTGGTTCGGATTTAGGTCCTCACGTGCTTTAAGGCAAGATAAGAAGTGTCTATTTATTTGATTCCGTTGTAGAAAATAAAATTTCGGCCTGATTTAAAATATAATGCGGCGAAAATCTCCGAGAGTCCGAGCTGTAAACCAGCCTACAAATTAGCCAGGGGCAAAGGCTTGACGATCCATCCCCAAGCCATCTGCGAGTTGTTAGGCTTGCCTAGGATGTGGTGGGGTTTGACAGTGGGCCCTGTTTAAAAGCTGCATGCATCCGCAAGTAGGCCCCACCAAAGTGACCATGTGCCGCTCAAAGGGCACAAGCCCAAGTCCTGGTGTCAGGTGGGACACAAAACAGATCTGATACGACCGTCCTACGACAAGACATGAGGTTTACGCAGGCCCAATAAGCCGCCTGAAAAACCAAAAGTTACGAGCAATATAAGAGATAATACGACTCGATATAATCGGCAAAGGCCTAGGCGACGAATAAAGGATCACGATTGGAAGCTTTTAACAAGGGAACTAGGTCGCTAGGTTCGGCAGGTTGCGACATGATGATTTACGATGAATTACATCCCCGCCACTTGGACGTCGTGATGTCGAGATTTGCTGGACAGGACAGAAAGTGAGGAAAAGCGGGCATCGAGCAGCTACCTTCTACCAAAGCTGTGGCACCACCAACGATCTGGGAACCGGCTTTATAGTGCTGGGTAAGATGCGCCAACGTGTGATTGGGTGGCACCCAATCAACGCAAGGATGTGCAAGCTGAGAATAAAAGGCAGCTGCGCACAGCTGGAGCAGACATATTATGGGAATGTCCACTGCGGGACCTCAAAATCGTCATCGGCGACATGAACGCACATAAAGGAAGGGAGGAAATGTATAGACAGGTGATCGGACCGAATAGTCTGCACACCGTATCGAATGATAACGGCCAACGATCCATAAACTTTGCAGCCTCTCGCGGAATGGTAGTCCGAAGCACTTTCTTCTACCGTAAGAATATCCACAAGGCCACATGGAAATCACCTAATCAAGTAACGGAAAACCAAATCGACCACGTTCTAATCGACAGTAAATTCTTCTCCGACATCACGAACGTACGCTCTTACCGTAGTGCGAATATTGAATCCGACCACTACCTCGTTGCAGTATGTCTGCGCTCAAAACTCTCGACGGTGTACAACACGCGTCGGAGTCGTCCGCCGCGGCTAAACATTGGGTGGCTACAAGACGGTAGACTAGCCCAAGAATACGCGCAGCAGCTGGAAGTGGCACTCCCAACGGAAGAGGCGCAGCATCTCTTGAAGATGGCTGGAGAAATATTCGATCCGCCATTGGAAGCACCGCAACCGCTGCACTAGGCACGGTGGCTCCGAATCAGAGAAACGACTGGTAACACGGCGAATGTGTGCAGCTAGTTGAGGAGAAGAATGCAGCATGGGTGAGATTGCTGCAACACCGCACGAGGGCGAACGAGGCACGATACAAACGGGTGCGGAACAGACAAAACTCGATTTTCCGGAGAAAAAAGCGCCAGCAGGAAGATCGGGACTGTGAAGAAACGGAGCAACTGTATCGCGCTAATAACACACTAAAGTGCTATGGGAATTTGAACCGTTCACGTAAGGGCCACGTGCCACTTGCTGATATGTGGAAGGTCATAAACGGGAACCTTCTTACGAACCAGCATGAGGTGATCCAAAGGTGCCAGCAGCACTACGAAGAACACCTGAATAGCGATGTGGGAGACGAAGATGTCGGTATGGTGATGAACCTGGGAGAACGCGCGCAATACATAATGTTACCGGCTCCGGATCTCCAGGAAATTCAGAAGGAAATTGGCCGGCTGAAGAACAACAAAGCCCCTAGAGTTGACCAACTACCAGGAGAGCTATTTAAACACGGCATTACCAATATTAGGGAGTAGGAAGTTTTTCCGCAGAAGTGGATGAAAGGTGTCGTGTGTCCCATCTACAAAAAGGGCGATAAGCTGGATTGTAGCAACTACCGCGCAATCACATTGCTGAACGCCGCCTACAAGGTACTCTTCCAAATTTTATGCCGTCGACTAGCACCAATTGCAAGGGAGTTCGTGGGGCAGTACCAGGCGGGTTTTATGGGTGAACGCATCACCCCGGCAAGGTGTTCGCCATTTGCCAAGTACTGCAAAAATGCCGCGAATACAACGTGCCCACGCATCATCTATTTATCGACTTCAAAGCCGCATATGATGTAATCGATCAAGACCAGCTATGGCAGCTAATGCACGAACACGGATTTCCGGATAAACTGACACGGTTGATCAAATCGACGATGGATCGGGTGATATGCGTAGTTCGAGTTTCAGGGGCATTCTCGAGTCCCTTCGAAACCCGCAGAGGGTTACGGCAAGGTGATGGTCTTTCGTGTCTGCTATTCAACATCGCTTTGGAAGGGGTAATACGAAGAGCAGGGAGTAACACGAGTGGTACAATTTTCAATAAGTCCGTCCAGTTATTTGGCTTTGCCAACGACATAGATATTATGGCACGTAACTTTGAGAAGATGGAGGAAGCCTACATCAGACTGAAAAGGGAAGCTAAGCGATTCGAACTATTTAGTCATCAATACGTCGAAGACGAAGTACATGATATGAAGAGATTCAAGAGAAGAGAATGTGAGCCACCCACCGCGAGTTTGCATCGGTGGTGACGAAATCGAGGTGGTTGAAGAATTTGTGTACTTGGACTCACTGGTGACTGCCGAAGAAAGAAATTCGGAGACGCATAGTGGCTGGAAATCGTACGTACTTCAGACACCGCAAGACGCTCCGATCGAATAGAGTTCGTCGCCGCACCAAACTGACAATCTACAAAACGCTCATTAGACCGGTAGTCCTCTACGGACACGAGACCTGGACGATGCTCGTGGAGGACCAACGCGCACTTGGAGTTTTTGAAAGGAAAGTGCTGCGTACCATCTATGGTGAGGCGAATGATTCACGAGTTGCATGAGCTGCTGGGAGAACCATAACAATTTAAATTACTTTTTATTCATGTTCTTTCTTAGTTGAGATTCTTGTTATTCTTATCCGCAATTCTTCCCTCACTTATAATCATTAAAAAGGGTTTTAGCACGAGAAATCAATAATCCTACCCTATTGCTCTTTTTGAATTTGTCTTTTGACATATTTTTCTTCATATTTTTTTATCTCTCTAATACCCAGACCGGCTTTAGAGAGTACTTGGCTATTTTTTTTTGTTATTTTCAATTGTTCAGGGTATGTATTTGATATTGGTCAGTAATAAAGTCCTTAATGCATGTTTAAGAGTGAATTAAAATAAAATTTCTAAATTCCACCATTTAAAAAAATATTTTTCGAAGAATGCGTAATTTTTTGTTTTTTCGTGTTTTTGTCCGCGCCCCTTCGAAGAACGAAATCTTCTTCTTCTTCTTCTTATTGGCATTACATCCCCACACTGGGACAGAGCCGCCTCGCAGCTTAGTGTTCATTAAGCACTTCCACAGTTATTAACTGCGAGGTTTCTAAGCCAAGTTACCATTGTTGCATTCGTATATCATGAGGCTAACACGATGATACTTTTATGCCCAGGGAAGTCGACACAATTTCCAATCCGAAAATTGCCTAGACCGGCACCGGGAATCGAACCCAGCCACCCTCAGCATGGTCTTGCTTTGTAGCCGCGCGTTTTACCACACGGCTAAGGAGGGCCCCGAAGGCCCCTAGGGCCCCGAAGAACGAAATATTTGTAGTTTAATATTTTTCCACAACTAACTTAATACAATGGTTATGGTGGTGAATGATCCACTCAAACTTCTAACGCGGAAAATGAAAATTGAGCGCAAAAATTTTGAAATTGCCACAGCTCTTGAATTAAGTCAAAAGGTTTTTTGACATGTCCCGTTTTGCAAGTGCATTTGTCCCGTTTTTTCACCGAAATTATCGACCAGATATGAAGATAACAAGTCAAACATGAATTGATCTTGTCTTTTATTTTCAAAAGTGATGACTATTCCCGGTAACTAACGTCTCGGTACAGTGCACCACGAATGGTTTTATAAACTCAGTCATTTCGCCTTGCACGAGCATTTCATGACACTCTCCCCACACCGTTGCTGAATTGTGAAATATTCTCAAGGGTCGCTCGTCGACAGTTCGGCCGGGCTCCGTGTGCAGGGGTGATGTGTATGGAATGCTATGCTTCTCCTGCTACCGCCAGTGTGGGTTAAGTGGGTTGGCTAGTTATGAGTTTTCGTTCTGGTCTCCGTCCGTGTGTCTCGGGATGGCTCGGACCGAAATTGCGAAGCACCGCAAATCTATCTCGTTAAACTTGTGTGTGGCGATCCTTGCGTCCGTTCTGGAATATCGGCAGCAGCGGAGTTTCTCTGTAGTCACTGGTTTTTCATGAGGGTGACCGTCGTCGGAACGTGAGGTGGGTGGTGCTGTGTTTTCCCTTATATCTCTCTTTCTGGGTTGAAACAACAATTCAGTTGTTTTTTTATCTACTTCATTCTGACCGGAAAACTGAAGGGCTATCGGAACTTTTGGAATGGAGAACAAGACATGTGGGGGTGAGTTTTGTTGCACTGAGTGTTGTTTTTGCTACATTTATTTCTTAATGAAATTGACTTTCTCGGCAGTTTCTAGTGGAAAATATGTTATCAGACAGCAGTGCACTTAAAGATATAATCTGTTTGATTGAAATTCTAAAAATCTATTGGCATCTTGGCCGGTAGGACATGTTTTCACATCATGTTTTTCACACGATTTATTTTGTTACTGACTTATATATACAAATGATGAGTTCACAAATTTGTATATCCTAAAAGTCTTCAAGTAGTCAGGGGATAAATAAAAAATTCCCTTACATTTTTTCCAGAAATTTTCTTACTACCCTCTTGTGACTTTTACTTTTTTTGTATTAACTACCGTGTTTTTTTTTTAAATTTTAATAAGTTCATCACGACCCTTTTGCGAATTACCAGAACTACGCGATGTTTCGAAACATAGTCAGAGCTGTGAACTTGGAAAAAGCTGATAAGGCATCGAAATTAGGGCGTTTTCCTTCAATTGAGCTGGAGTCAGAGCCAGAGTCAGACTCCAGAAAAACTATGGCAAATCATACCATAAAATACTTTAAAAAAAATATTGTTGAGTATTTTTTTGTGTGTAATAATAAAGATCATTGTGTACCTATTTGGAATAAAATAAGAAAAATAGAATATGCTCTATTTAGATTTACATAAATTTGTCAAAGTTGAAATTGTGTAAATAAAAATCCTCACTGGCTGAACAGTTTATACTTCCGATAAACAACGAATAGGCCAAAAAGTTCCCGTCTCACTCCGTGCTTCACTTTATTTGCAAAGGACAGTGCAAACATATATGTGCCACCCGTTTCAACCCCTACAAAACCACTAACTGAAACAGGGCCCGGTGGCGATGGTGGTCAGGGAAAAAGGTCGTTTTTCGGAAGGATTTTCTGCCCACATCCCAGATCGCATGACATGCATGGGGGAGCATCGTATAAAACGAACCAGAATTAAAAGTGCAAAAAATATTATTCGAGAGTCATCCTCAAAGATAATATTGATTAACAAAATCTCCATACAATTGAATTGTTAATAGGCAAGCTATCGCTGTGGTTTTAATAAATTTACAAGACCATGAACGAACGAACGCTTTTTCAATACCACATTTTTACAATATATTTTTAGTTTTTATTTTATGTATTGGTGAAGTGAATGTGATGAAAATCTATAATTTTGATCATCCAAATTTTGACGCAACATCTTACAATTTTGCTGAACTTGTCTGTAATGTACCTTGCGTATCCACGCTTATTCATATATGCTAGAATGAGATAAGAGAATGCATTGTTCAGTTTTTTTCTCAAATGAAGGATTGGGAACGATTCCAGTGTCAAGACGATGGAATCGATTCATCGAATTAATCGAATTCCAAATCATAAAATTAGTCAAAGTTGTTTTCAAATATTCAAGTCAAAGTTGCGATTCACCTCCCTTTTCTCATTACCAATTTTCGACCATTTGCTGTCCGCTGTGCTGTTGATTCCGAGATGCTTGGGCTCCCTATATGTGTACGAAAACCCAACCCGTGTGTGAATGTTTACCGGTGTGCGGTATTTTTACAGCTCCCGGTTTTCCTCCGTCGGCGTCGTCGTCCCTTTTCCGTTGGACAGAGCTGGCCATAAAATGGAAAACTGTTACTTGCGTCGGTCTGCATACCGCTGGCTCGGACCGTTTTGAAGTGTTATGGCAGTGAACGAACGAACGAACGAACGAATGGCCGGAATGGATATCTCAGTGGGCGGGGGTGGATCGGTCGAGGTGTTGCCATTATAAGGGTGAGACCGAACACGGAAATGGTCGGCATGTGTTAACAAGATACCGGGAATTTTTGTGCCCAGATAGATGAATATTGAGATTTCCTTGGGATGTTGGTTTGCAAAGATGGGAGGTGGGGTGTAGCGTCGGTGGAAAAGGATGGATGTGTTGCTATGAGAATCCTTTTTGGCTCGCTCGAGTTGTCCTTTCACGTTTTCTTGATTTCCTTTTTTCCTTTTCCGGAATATGTGTCCTGACCGTCGTGTGGGCATGGCAAGGTACAGCCCGAAGGTGGAATGTAGGAGGGACAGCAAATATTTTATTTAATAGAAATAAATGGACAAGGGTTCACATGTTTCGTCCTACGTGTGTCCTTTTTCCGTTGAATTGGATCCAGAGGTGGTGGTGAACGAGGGAAGTGGGACAAACGGTAGAATGGACCTGGGCCAAGGGACAGCTAGAAGAGCAAAAGTTTGTGCGTTGGGAAATCGATGGGATACGGTCGGTTATCTGCAGTGTAAAAATGCAAATTTAATATGATAATGGAGGTATTTCAGTTTTATGACGGTCAGAAGGTTTTATCCTGTTAAGTTCATTGGCGCAGGGGATTTCAAATGTTGTATGTATTAAAATTCCTTGGACGATCTATAGACAAGACTTTAATATAGAGGAAAACTGTATTTGGGAAGTAGTGTGTAGATAAGAAACCTGAAAAATATGTCAATAAACAAATTATTTACAATCATAGGTCCCTCGAGCGATAAGAGCGATTCATTTCTATGGTTTACATTTTTAACATATTATTTTATAGATAGACGAAATTTGATAATGTTTAGTTACTTACAGAACTCATACTCAAAACCTGCAGCGTTCAGAATGTTTTTAGGCGTTTAAGCAAAACCTCTATTGGAATTTGCTGTAAGCTGTAAAAATTCAGCAATGTTATATTTGCCGCGTTCCTATGTCTATTTTTCAAGGATCTCAACAAAATACTATTGTTCGTTATTAAGAGAAAGAGTTAACTCTAGAAATAAATAATTAGTATTCAATTGCTTATTACAATTCAAATATTGAATACTTATTAAGGCCCGCTTAGATAAATTAATGTTTTATGTCAAATTCTGAAAACAAAGAATAAACTATAAACAAGTTTAAGACTTAAGAAAATTTAAACAAGAGCATTCGAATGAAAAGGTCATTTTTAAAATTTGCTAATTGTCATATACAAACATTACTTGAAATCTGGAATTTATCTGGAAATAAAGATGACAAAGTAAGAAAAGTAACTTTGGGAAAAGGGATGGGCAATTGGGGATCAGCTACCGATCCTAAAGGAAAAGGAATTCTTTCCCAAGCCAACTAGAAAGCAAGTTAGACGCGTTTTTGAGGTCTGTAGAAGTTAGTAGTTATCATCCTAAACAATGCAAAGTCGTGCATCAAATGCGCTAGTGGTGAAAGATCGAGTTCCGAAAAGGATCGGTTAGCTAGAACGTTATTCTCTTTCCCAATTTCCCTGAATAGGACCCATAGGCTTTGATTAGGGGTCCTCCTTAGCCGTGTGGTAAGACGCGCGGCTACAAAGCAAGACCATGCTGAGGGTGGCTGGGTTCGATTCCCGGTGCCGGTCTAGGCAATTTTCGGATTGGAAATTGTCTCGACTTCCCTGGGCATAAAAGTATCATCGTGTTAGCCTCATGATATACGAATGCATAAATGGTAAACTTGGCTTAGAAACCTCGCAGTTAATAACTGTGGAAGTGCTTAATGAACACTAAGCTGCGAGGCGGCTCTGTCCCAGTGTGGGGATGCAATGCCAATAAGAAGAAGAAGAAGAAGAAGAAGAAGGCTTTGATTACTTAAGGCCTCGTGGTCAGCTCCGTGCATTCGAGGATGAAAAGTGCTAGGTCTCGAAAGAAAAGTTGAAGTCCTACGAATCCCTTGCATTAGTGTAGACGAATCATTGGAGAAATCCACAATAGCGAAGCGCACAGTTCCAATCCTGTAGTTCTGCAGATTGGGTTGGGAAAATGATAAAACCAATTGGTTTAGGAATTAGATCCATCGATGCCTTATCCCGGGCAAACGCCTACATTGAAAGTAAGGATCAAACCCACCATCGACTTATCCAGAGAAGCGCCAATTTCTAAACAAAAGAATCACATCTACCATTGCCTTATTCTGGGCAAACGCCTATATTTTAAGAAAGGATAAATCCTACCATCGGCATCGCCTTATTCCGGGCAAACGCCTATTTCTAATAACGAAATCACGACCTTCGTTGTGTTATTTCGAGCAATGTCTGAACATCCAGAAGGAAACACATTAATCAACTGGGCAAACCATGATTCCGATGTTTTTTCAACATTTTTACCGATCGGAGTAATTTTAACCACTGCGGTTTTATTCCAGAACCACTCAGTCAAATAACTACAGGTCGGACTCGATTATCCGGAGTATCGATTTTATTTTCACTCTGGATAATCGAATCACTAGAAAAAAAATCAAATCTGCAATTAAATAGACAATGTTTTGTTTTACTAGCAAAAGTGTAGTAAGAATTTACTCATAAGAAACCCTGATTAATCCACATAACGGTATCGGTGACTTTCTGGTGTGATATGAGAAAATATTATTTTTACCATAACCTTTGAGTTTATAGTCCGGCCCAGCCAAGTTTTAATATGAAATGATAAGACAGGATTCCTACTGAAATGCAACTTGTTGGTTGAAAATAGGTACCAATATATTAGTTATACTATTGACGCGCTTTTTGTACAAACAATAGTATTTTGACCATTATGTCTGAACCCAAAATTTGATCTAGTCAATTTTTTACAGAAAGCAATGGAACTGTTGAGTACATTGTCCGATCCATTTTGAATTTCGAGTTTCTCGAGTGATACTATTCCATCGCATGGATTGGTGGTCACACCACTATATTGTCCTGTTCCTATAATAGTTTGAAGCTACAATGTTCGGTTGGCGGCCATTTGGTGTGTGTTACTGTCAATATGCTGCATATGGAGACGACTTGCACTGGTACAGTAAGGATCATGGTCAATCATGAAATTACGTGAATTTGGTATACGCGCTGCAAGAAAAATCTAAATATGCGTCGATTACGACCGGTCGCAAAATTTCGCGAATTTTGGAATTAATTAGTAAAAACATGCCGATCTTTTTCTCGTGTGTATTCGTGTCCGTGAAGCCTGATGCATTGGCTTAATTTGTTCGAAAATCATGTAAAAGTGTCAATTCGACGTTTATGTATGGTCTTGTGTGTTGGTGCGAGAAAAAGAAGGTCCCCCGTACGTGAAGTAGAAAAAAATTGAGAAAGGGGCCGTCCAGAAACCACGTGGTCATATATGGGGGGAGGGGGGGGTTTGGAAAATGACCACGATAAGCCACATGGGGGGAGGGGGGTGTTGCTCTCGAACCACGTGGTTTTTTTTACACGAAAAACTTTTAGTGAATAACAATAGCGGTGTAAAAAATACAAATCATTTAAATTTTATGATTTAATCATTAAAATTTAATGATTTAATCATTAAACGAAAAGCGCATCTTAGGGCCGATGCCCACGTAGCGTCTTTTCAACTCAGCGTTAAAAAGACGTAGGTGTGCATCGAGAAAAATCGATAACGCAGCGTCGGTCGCAACGCCGATGCATATCTGCATTATTTGACCATCTTAGCCTAAGATCCTATATCCATAAAAAAAAAAAAGAAAAAACAGGTTGCGATTCAGTCTCAATTTCCACAAAAAAAATTTGGAAAGAAAAAATGGAAAAATATTTTTTCTCAATTCCGCCGCAGATGGTTTTTGGCATCACGCCGCCGACACTTTTGCATCAGCGGACTGCAGCTACAATTTTGAAAATGTTCATGTTTTTACAATAATCTAAGAAAAAACTTAAGAAGAAAAATTTAAAAGAATTTCTTGTGGATATTCAGGAAAAATCAAGTAAAGAAATTTCCTTTAAAAACTTTGACATTACTTCATACAATCCTGATAAAGTGCTGGCATTTAGATTTTTTTTTTGTTTTTTTCCCTCTGAAAAATTTTGCTTGGAAATTTTGCTACAAATTGATAATGAAAAAAAAAACAAAACATCTCCAGTTTAAATTCCGAAAATTTTTCCTTAAAACTCCGAAAAAAAATCCATGTGAATTCTGTCTGAAAGTTCAAAACAGTCCCGTGCGAAATACATATAATTTTCGGTGGAAAAACATTCTAATGAGTTTCTTCGACAAGTTCTTCCGAATCTTCACCAGAAATTCTTCTTCATTTCCAAAAGAAGTTTTTCGAACATTTAAAGGAGTGCACTTCAAAATGTTCAGTCTCCAGTTAGCCTTGCGAGCAAAGGCGTAAGATTGCCAATCCGGAGATGACGAGTTCGATTCTCGTTCCTGTCTAGGATGTTTTCGGGTGGGAAACATTCTCGACACCTTAGGTATAGTGTATCCATCGTATTTGCTACACAAGATATATAATCGTGCAATTGCTGGCATATAAAAGCTTTCAATTTATAACTGAGGAAATGCTAATAGAATATACTAAGTTGAAAAGCAGACCAACTTCCATTTGTAGTATGGAGCCAATGCCACATGAAACACTTTGATATTTCCGTTGATTTTTTTTTTAATTTTGGAATTTTGAAATGAAAATTTTTCGGAATACTTTTTTACGCTCTTTGTGAATTCTATCACATTTTTTTAAATTTTCCAAGTATTTTTTTATTCGAGGCATTATTTAGAATTTCCACGGAAGAGTCTATGGATTATCTTCAAAAAAATCTTTGGATTTTCAAAGAATAAATCTTTAGAATTCTCAAGGTTCATGTTTTTTGAATTTGAACCAGAAATCATTTCAAAATTTCATCGGGAATTCATTCTTCTTCGGGATGTCATTTTGATTTCTTTGTAGGTTCAGCTAAACATTGCTTTAAATCTTTGCCATGCAAAGATGCACAGAAAATGATCTTTAAAATTTTGATTTAATTTTTTAAGGAATTCCTACTGGAAATGCTTCAAAAGTACAACCTTTACAAGTACTACAAAAGTACAATTTTTCGTTATTTCCACTTGTAAAAACATCGGAATTTCCTCGGGAAATTCATTATTGGTGTTTCAGATGAACTTTTTTCGATTTTCTACTGGAAAATCTTAGGAATTTCCATCGGAAATAATTTGGCATATTCCGAATAATTTATTTTGGAAATAAAAAAAAATTGCTGAAAATGTCCAACAATTTTTTTTTGGAAAACGAAAAAAAAAACTCCATTGGAAATTTAGAAGAATTATTCTGGAGTTGCAAGATTGAAGCTTCATTAAAGTTGCCCAGGATTTTGAAAAAAAATCTTTAGAGATTCTGTAAAAAAGTAAGCTGGATTTTTTTCTAATTTATACTGGAAATTCTTCGGAATTTGATGTTTATTGGAATTTGGAATTGGAATTTTCATCGTAAATATGCATTTCGGATCCTTCTACGGATTCTTCTAGATCCTCAAAATTTCTACCGAACATTTTACGGAACTCTTCCACAGAATTTCGGAAAAAAATATCGTTGAAATTCTAAAGATTTTTCCGTGGAGACTCCGAAGAATTTCTTATCAATATTCCGAAGGGTTTCCCTTGCAACTAAAGAATAATTATTCTTGAAAATTAAGAAGATCTTGGAATTTAAAATTGATCCAAGCAATAAATGTAGGCAATAATTTAGGCTTAAGAAGCCTAATTTTTATGATATTGAATAATTAGGATAATTGATCGAAAAAACTAATAATGCACCTAAATGTTCTAAATGCACAAAATTCTAGTAGTGCGCATGAAAAAGGTTATGACATAGAGAAGCTTGCATTCAAAAAATCAACATGAAATTCTAAATAAAATGCTTTTTAAATTCATAAAAGGGCCTTAGAACTAAGGAGATTCCTGCGATATGAAAAAAGTGGCAGTGTTCCAGAAAAAAACACTCCAATTCCTAAAACAATCTAGGTTAAACAATAGTGTTATAATAACGATTGAAATTGAATTCCAAAACAAATCTCAACTCTTTCAGGAATGATGGGTCATATATGCCCAGCGTTTTAGATTGTCTATAAAATCACAAAAGAGAGCTAGGCCACCATTTCCTTCAGTAAAATTGTTCATCTATATATTGGCTTTACCAAAAAAAATATGGGAGCTCAAATTTGACTGACCATGAAAACTAAGATATCCGAAACCTTGGGAAGATTTCGATTTTAAGAGCATGTAAATAAAGTTTAAATGTTTGAATCATTCTGAATAGATGGGTGGTCAGATAAGATGGCTCATCCTGAACGTTAAGCCAGTGATTAATATTCAGGAATACGAGATGCTCAAGGTACTTCAAAATGCTCTCAAGTTCAGCCCACCTACATTTGCAATGTTCTCATCATCGGTATATACCCGATGAAATAAGCATATGATCCTAATTTCCATTAACATGAGATCCAAGGCACAAGGTACCCAAAATTATCTTGAGTCAACATCAAGTTGCACAATGACTATGAGGTTTGTTCGCAAACTGTTTTTGTAGGGCCTTAGAAGCACTGGGTTCACGGACTTGAATGATCAAGTAGTTCAAACATTACGACTTTCAGGACGTTTTGTATAACCTTAAAAGTCTGTAGTAGCTCGTATAAATAATAATTGAAGTCATATCAACCCAATGGACCTACTGGGATATTATATCATACATCATTCATAAGTTGGTTAATTGGATAAATCGAATGATCCGAACTCCAAAATAATAATTGGTCTATAATACATTCATTCCTCTATGAGTCGCTTATGAAAGGACCATTGACTGAAGCATATTCGAGATGTGGAATAGAAGTTCCTTGGAAAATTATTCCAAAACACCATCAGAGTGACCGAGAAAATATTTTTAGTATGGCATCATTGGCTTCCACGAGTCGATATTAAAATAAAATTTCAATGAAGAATTAGAAATTTTGAGAGATGAGCCAGCTCTGGATTGAAAATCTCTTTAGTAGAGAAAAAATAGAAATTTTCCATAATAAAACAGGAAATTGCCAAGAAAGAACAATAATGCACACAACAATAATAAATTAGCACTTGTAAAAGCAAAAATTGCAATTATGAAATAAAAATTTTCCATAAAGAAATCAAAACGTTCAACGAAAAAATACAAAATTTTTATAATTATTTAGGGGAACAGACGGCTTTGGCAGGTTTTGTTCTATTATTGGCAGGGAGGTTTTTGTCGACCGAATTTTATGAAATTTGGCCACAATATTCTTTGATATGCAAAGAATGTTTGGGCAAAATTTGAGCATAATAAGTCATAAAAAACCCCCCTGCCAATAATAGAACAAAACCTGCCAAAGCCGTCATTACCCCTATTTCTAATATTGATGATTCTGAAAACAATACTGAAATTCCTACAGGAATGCTACTCAAAAGAAACAACAGTAGGAGGTTTTATTTGCATCTCTAAGATTACATATTTGGGTCTGCCAAATGACCACGATAAGCCACATGGGGGGAGGGGGGGGTTGAAAATCTTCAAAAATATGACCACGTGGTTTCTGGATGGCCCCAAAGCGATGTTGAATAGTAGACACGAAAGACCATCACCTTGCCGTAACCCTCTGCGCGTTTCGCACATCACCCGATCCATCGTCCCCAGTAAACCACATATCGTATAACAAACAGCAAATAAAGTCGCATTTTCGTCCATAAAAAATCTGAATTTCAATGTATGTCAAACATTGTCAGATTATTGACGAAAAATGTTGTATTGAATGTATCGTATACGATAATTTTCACCATAGTGAAAATCAATCGTAATTGTGTAAATAAAATCTCGTAATGACTTATATTCCTTGCAATATCCTATATCAGTGCGAATGAATGTCTATGTGCATCGTAATACAATCGAAACCACTTCAGTCCAAATGGCTTGTAGAAGTTTCAAGCAGTTGTAAAGATATAAATTGTGTAGTTTATGTTGGACACAAATCCGGTTCACTTCAAGATGTGCAGTACGGTGCGGTGGTACAGTATCCGCCTGCAAATCCAAAGATCGCATGTTCGAACCTTGGTGCTGGCGAGATTTTTTTTATTTTTCATATTTTAATGTTTAATCGTAATACTGTTCGTATGATGTCGGGAAAAATCGTGAAATAAAATCGAATGTACCTATATCGCCTCCACTTTGGTACGTATATAGCCAATCTGTGCAGTATATACGATTCAGTTGGTTCTTATATAATAACCTATATCAAGAGTTATAGGTACCAAAATGTTGACTGGGTCGCCTTGATCAACCGTATCAGTTTATCCGGAAATCCGTGTTCGTGCATTAGCTGCCATAGCTGGTCCCGATCGATTGTATTATATGCGGCTTTGAAGTCGATAATTAGATGATGTGTGGGAACGTTGTATTCGCGGAATTTCGGCAATACCTGACGTGCGGCGAACACCTGGTCTGTGGTAGAGCGTTGGCCCATAAAGTTCGCTTGGTACTGCCCCACGAACTCTCTTGCAATTGGTGTTAGTCGGCGGCATAAAATTTGGGAATGTACCTTGTAGGCGGCGTTCAGAAATGTGATTGCGCGGTAGTTGCTACAATCCAGCTTATCGCCCTTTTTGTAGATGGGACACACGACACCTTCCATCCACTCCTGCGGCAGAACTTCATCTTCCCACACCTTGGTAATTACTCAGTGCAGCGCTCTAGCCAGTCCCTCACCACCGTGTCCAGGGGCTTTGTTGTTTTTCAGCCGGCCGATCTCCTCGTGGTTTTCCTGGAGGTTCGGAACCGGAAGTCGTATGTCCTGCGCGAGTGCACTTAGGTTCATTACCATAGCACCACCGTTGTCTGCCATATTGCCATTCAGGTGCTCTTCGTAGTGCTGCCGCCACCTTTGGATCACCTCACGCTCGTTTGTAAGAAGGTTCCCGTTTATGTCCTGACACATATTGGGCTGTGGCACGTGGCCCTTACGTGAACGGTTTAACTTCTCATAGAACTTTCGTGCATTATTAGCGCGGTACAGTTCCTCCGTCTCTTCTCGATCTTCCTGTTGGCGCTTTTTCCTTCGAAAAATCGATTTTTGTCTGCTCCGCGCCCGTTTGTATCGTGCCTCGTTCTGGGCCACTGTGCCTAGTGCAGCGGTTGCGATGCTTCCAATGGCGGATCGAATATCTCTCCAGCCATCTTCAAGAGATGCTGTACCTAGCTGCTCTGCCGTTGGGAGTGCCACTTCAGCTATATTCCGGGAATTCTAAACAGCTGCTGTGTGTAGTTTTGGACTACTCTACCGTCCGGTAGCCGCCCAATGTTTGCCGCGGCGGACGACTTCGACGCGTGTTGTACACAGTCGAGAGTTTTGAGCGCAGGCATACTGCAATTAGGTAGTGGTCGGATTCAATATTCGCACTGTGGTAAGTGTGTACGTTCGTGATGTCAGAGAAGAATTTACCGTCGAATAGAACGTGGTCGATTTGGTTTTCCGTTACTTGATTAGGTGGCCATGTGGCCTTGTGGATATTCTGGCGGGGGAAGGAAGTGCTTTGGACTACCATTCCGCGGGAGGCTGCAAAGTTTACGCATCGTTGGCCGTTGTCGTTCGATACGGTATGCAGACT